>NW_020799100.1:762672-804460 GCF_003259725.1 Athene cunicularia
AAAAAAAAAAAAAAAATCTGAAAAATCCTCCCACCCCAAAAATATCAGACTAACATTTTTCTCTACTTTCCAGCAACGTATTTTTCTCCGGGGAAATAAAATGTAACTTCATCAGGAGGGGGATGGGGGACAATTTTTAGCCTTCTTACAAGGTGTGGATAGACAGTGGTGTTAAAGACAGGTAGTCCATACTGTTTATTATCTGTAATAAGTAGCATCCAGAAATCTTAGTTAAGGATCAAGCCCTAGTGTACTAGTCCCTGTACAAACACATAGTAAAGAAAGTCCCTGCCCTGAAGAGCATACAGTCTAAAAATGGTCCCTTACATGGCATAATTTGGAGGGGAAGGATAGAAATCAGAGACAGAGAAATGAGAGATCAACCTTTTTCCTGACTTTTATCTTCCAAACAAAAGCCACAAAACAAAAATGCTGAGATCATCATTTCCAGTCCCCAGCATTTGCCAGATGTTAGAGTCACAGAACCATTTAGGTTGGAAGAGACCCTTAAGATTATCAGGTCCAGCTGTTAACCCAACACTGCCAAGCTCACCACTAAACCATGTCCCTAAGCACCACATCTACACGTCTTTTAAATACCTCCAGGGATGGTGACTCAACCACTTCCCTGGGCAGCCTGTTCCAATGCTTGACAACCCTTTCAGTGAAGAAATTTTTCCCAATATCCAATCTAAACCTCCCTTGGTGCAACCTGAGGCTCTTTCCTCTCGTCCTATTGCTTGTTACTTGGGAGAAGAGACCAACCCCCACCTTGCTACAACCTCCTCTCAGGTAGCTGTAGAGAGTGATAAGGTCTCCCCTGGGCCTCCTTTTCTCCAGATTAAATAACCCCAGTTCCCTCAGCTGCTTCTCTTAAGACTTGTGCTCCAGACCCTGCACCAGCTCTGCTGCTCTTCTCTGGACACGCTCCAGCACCTCAGTGTCTTGTAGTGAGGGGCCCAAAACTAAACCCAGTCATGGAGGTGCGGCCTCACCAGTGCCGAGTCCAGGGGGACAATACCTTCCCTGTCCCTGCTGGCCACACTATTCCTGATACGAGCCAGGATGCTGTTGGCCTTCTCGGCCACCTGGGCACACTGCTGGCTCACATTCAGCAGCTGTTGACCAGCACCCCCAGGTCCTTTCCCACCAGGCAGCTTTCCAGCCACTCTGCCCCAAGCCTGTGGTGTTGCAGGGGGTTGTTGTGCCCCAAGTGCAGGACCCGGCACTGAGCCTTGCTGAACCTCATGCAATTGGCCTCAGCCTGTCCAGATCCCTCTGCAGAGCTTCCCTACCCTTGAGCAGATCAACATTCCCACCCAACTGGGTGTCACCTATAAACTTACTGAGGATGCATTTGATCCCCTTGTCCAGATCATTGATGGAGACATTAAAGAGAACTGGTCCCAGTACTGAGCCCTGGGTGGTGCAGGAAGGAGACAGCTTGGCAGTGAGTCACACTGCTGATGTTAACACCATTCACCTCAAGAATATGGTCCCCAGGTGCTCTTCTTTGATCTGCAGCAATGACCGAATCTGCAAGTCTTTACCCTCACCTATCCTCAACTTTTCTTCCAGGTCTTCTCAGTGAATTTCAGTTGTGCTTGGTTCAGCTGTAAGACTAACTTGCTGAGGAAAATTGTTTTTAGTCTCCTTAGAAGCTGGATTAACCAGTCAAGGCTCTGCAGCCCCTAGTGATAACAAGAGCTTTCCACTACAAGTGACGATCCTCCATTTGGTACCCCTGGATCCTTGGGTGTGTTTGTTTCCACCTTGGTATAGGGATGTTCCTTCCCTTTGGAAATGTGATTCTTTTTCCGCTGTAGTTCAGATTTGTATTTCTTGAAACCAGGACACCTGTTCTGCAGATGGGCTTCTAGTTCACACCACTGCATTTTCTGCTGACACTCTGCCTTTAAAGAACAGAAGACAAACAGCTAATCCAACAGGTTTCATACTAGAAGGCTGGACTTGTGGCACTGCTAGAAAGAGAGCTTTATCCGAGCCACAGGACAAAAGTTATTATTCCTGCATGAAGTTTTCAAGGCATTTTAAACAGTACCTATGTCCACAGAGGGTGTCCATAGGTTGAAGCAGAGCCTAAATGCAGATATGGCAGATGTGGCATTGTCCACTTCATCGTGGAAGTTGTGAAGATGATTGTCCAGCAAGAGGTGAACTGGCCACATTCACAGCAAAGTTCTCTAGCTTGGGATGCGTGTTCTGCTACAGGATCAGCCATGATAGCCAGTGTCAGGCACTCTCGGGCCACCAGCAAGGAAACTTGTCATGTAGTAGCTGTCTGACAGAGGTCCTCTGTAGGTGCCGGGATGAGAATGAGACTTGCTGTTCCCCAGGAAGGGGAGGGAGGAGGTGAGGGAAGCCCAGTATGAACTCATCCTGTGACAGCAGCAATACATGGCTCCTCCACCAAGTTTCTGGGCAGGGAAGAAAGGTGAAACCTGCGTGATAGGAGGAGGCAATGCAGACACCCAGGTGTCTCACAGCCATGCAGGTGTCTCCTGCCTTGTGTTCCTGGGCTGTGTCCCCTGGAGTTAGCTAGTCAGATGCTGGTGGAAAGGCAATAGCTGCCCTGGGCTGAAAGATGCTGCGGTAACATAACCCACTCCAGCGTGATGGCAGAAACTACAGCATGCAGGGATAAGCAGGTGGTTTATGCCAATCTAGGAGGGGACCAGTGGGGCTCAACTCCCACTGTCTTGCTGAGCAGGGCTACACATGGCTCCTGGATGTCTCTGTGCTGTGGATTTCCTGCTGATAGCAGGGAAACCTTTTTTCAAGGAACTGGAGCTTTGCAAAGTAGTTCCAAAAAATGGTGGATTTTTCTTCCTGGCTTTTCTTAGCTTTCCTTTTTTTGAGATACTGTAGAAACTTTAAAACATGATTGAATTCATGCATGCCTTTATTTATTGAGCTATTTATGATGGGCACAGATTTCCCTAAGCCAAAAAGCCCCCTCCCTCCTCCTTCCCCAGCCTTAGTAATCAGCTTCCTTGTGCTCCAGCCCACGCTAGGCTATTTTCCTCTGTCAAATCCTCCATCATTGGTTACATTACCTAGGTGTATGTTGGCTTTATCTTTTTTTGGTGAAATCTTATAATCTTTCAAGTCTGCTTTGCCCAAGTCCCTGTCATCCTCTTAGATCTCTTGTACACCCTGCTTCTCTCCTGGCTGATTCTGTAAAAGGCCGAATTTCAACAAGCTGCTGCTCCTGGGGCTGAAGTCTGTACTCCAGTGCCCATGACAACCATCTGTGTCCATCAAGGCTCCCAAGTGCTTCAAAGCCACAGTGAACTGCAGATGTTTGGACTCCTTTGCAGATGGATGTTAAATTTTCCCTTCCACCATCCCTATCTCAGATGATCCCCATCCACATTTTGCTGCCCGTGTTCGCTGCAGCCTCCATTGCCTGCACACCTTTTATGTCACTGAACTGTTAATGAGCATATTTGGCACGGGCCCTGCTTTGCCCCCGGGGTGCCCCTTCCCTTGCACATACTAGCAGCTGCCTTCTGACATGTAGAGACATGCTTCACTCAGAGTCTGTCCTGTGAAACAGTTTTTATCTAGGATGCTCTTTCCTTTTGGCTCCCCACAGAGATCACAGGACCCTGTTTAATCCAACTCCCTGTCGGTGTATGGTTGAGTCATAGGCGGTTTTTCTGCTGCTACATCTAATAGCGCTTTGCTATTAGGAGCAGAACATCAACCCGCTTGGCTGGGAGTTGGCACTGTCACCCAGCAGCTCTTCTTGTCTGGAAATTGTTTTGATTCTTTTCTTAGACTTCTCCCTCTTTGTGTCTTTCTCTCTAAAACATTAATTTCCTCTAATTAGAACCTCCTTAACAATTCTTTTTTCCCCTCTCCTCAGTTAATTTCCTCTAATTAGAACCTCCTTAATAATTCTTTTGCTAAATCAATTTCCTCAGAACCACCCGCCATAATTTCTTTCCATCCTTTCAAAAGCTGTAGGAATAGCTAAGCAAATTATGCTTCTGGGTAACCTTTATCTCTTACTTGGTATTTTAAAAGAACTGTAACAGGTTAGACAGGCACAATTTCCCCTTCCAGAGCTATGCTGGTCTGACCCTATTAGGTTATACTTAGCCGAGGGTTGTACTATTGTATACTTGATTAGGCGCTCTAGCTGTTCCTCTGGAACCAAGGTAAGGCTGTATTTATGAATGAATTAAACATGACACTTCATTACTCAGATCAGATTTAACAGTGTCAAAATCCATCTTTAAACCAGATCAAATTGCTCTCTAAGAACATGTAAAACCTCCTGCCCCTGTTAGCTGTCCTCTGAGCCAGCCTTTCCTAACTTTTTCTCTGCAGCCATGCCAGCTTTCTTCTGGTGACAAGCTTTTTAAGTACTAATTGTTTCTAAACCATGCTGTTTTTAAAAAGATTTTTTTTGTTCTTCGTAATTTACACAGTAACTACCTATTAATGGCACATTGCTTTTCACAATCATGCTGTGGGACACATCAGCAGTTGGTATAAATGGGGAGGCAGCTGATTTACACATTATGGACTTTGGCTCTAAGTTGCCTCTTCTATGTTATGCAGTTCCTTTGCAGCTGAGACTGTATTATGCATTTCTCTATCCCTTTAAGATGGACCATAAGGAACCATCTCACTATGTCTGACCTTCCTGAAATCTACCAAGGACGACTCACTCAGTTTCCTGATTGTGGGAAGGGCCAACTATTGGTGGCAACTGGGAGGAGCCATACAGTTTTAGTGAAGTCTGTATTTTTATGTAATTATGAAAAAAAAAAAAAAAAAAGTAAGGAAACACATCTGAGCTTCAGGAATGCTGTCTCCCCACCACTGGTAGCTGATCATGTTCCCTTTTCTAGCGCTCCTTTCTCACCTTAGCATCTACTCCTGAACACAGATCTGATGGTTTCTACAAGTGTCACTGTGGAGGAGAGCGCTGCTGTGACGCATGGTACAGTAGGGCCCAGCTCACATGAGAGGTCAAACCAAGCCACCTCACAACAGGCTCATGAGACTGCTTCTGGTCTTTGTAGCATAAGGACTTTCTCCTTCTTTTGGCTATGCCCAATGTAAGCTGCATAGCCTGCTCAAAGTCCTGATCACAAAGCAGAATGTTACCATGAGCCCTGAAGAGTCTGCTCCAGTAAGGCAGATGGGCCCTTCAAACTTGTGAACTGCTTTTTGCCACCATCTGATGAGAATCAGCAAGGCCTCAGTGGGTGGATGCCTTGGGTGCCACTTGGTACAACAAGTGGAGTGATCCATGAGGAATGCTCCACAGATATTGTACAGGGCTTGCAGCTACTCCATCCTTGTCAGTGCCACTGCCAGCTTCTGGGCAAGTTCAAAGCATTTTAGCCAAGCCTAACTACTGTGGAAAAGCTGTACTGCTGCCCTCTTCCACACTTCTTTCCTTCTGATCTTAGACTTGACAGAGTCTATTCTGGTGGAAGTGGTGCAGAAGTTTTAAGATCTACTTTATTTGCTCTGCAGTCTTAACTATGCAGAAAACTCCATTTGCCATCGCTTCCCATGGAATTTAGGGGTAGGACTGGATGGAAAAATGAAATGCATTAAGATTTTAGTTTTTGACAAAATCTCTAATGTTTGAGATAGGAATAGGACTTTTTTGGACAATCTTACACGGAGTAAAATGCTGGTGGTGCTGGAGAGGGGGTTGTTTGGGAATGGTAGATTCTCTAAAAAGATATGTTAGAAGGCTAAAAAAAAGCTGTCTGGTTCTTCTCAGAAGAGATGAGAGAGCAGGGAGAGGGAATCACCAGGTTGGATTGTTCAGACCAACAATCGACTACAATGGGAGAGATGCTGTCCTCTGTGCTCCTTGAGCTCTCTATGCCCATCTTGCTGGTCTCCAGTCCATTCCAGCTGAGGACAAAGAATGGCTAGAGATAGAGATAGGCAATCCAGTAGACAATGTTGAAGAGCAGGAAGGCGGTGGGGAAGAAAACGCGAGAGTAGGAGTCCAGGCGGGAGATGTGAATGCGGATCCTCCCCTCACGCCACATTCCTGTCTGGCAGTCCTCAATGCAGCAGAAGAACCTCTCACATTCCTTGCCTTCCAGGCACGGGGAGCCAGGGTCTTCATCCTCATCCTCCTCTATCTCTGGGGGCCAGTGCATGATGTTGTTGATGTTGATGGTGGTAAAGGATGGCATCACCTGTGCACCGGCAGGTGGCTGTAATGAGAAGGGGCAGGTGGATTAAAGGGAAGGAAAACACAAGAAAAAATGTTCTAGACACCAAACCCCATCCCACTGACAATAGATCAGTTTATAGCATAGGTGCAGTTCAGTGGAGAGGGGTGACTGATCATCCTCCATCTCTGCACCTGGTTGTAAATCACACCTTGGCATACTGGGGACTGGCAGCTCCCTGCACAACTATGAATTTCCTTCCAGAAACCCTAGGGCATAGCCTTAGCAAAGATCTACTTGCTCTGATTCCCCACCTCTGCCACTAATAGTGCAGAAACAGGACTCGTTTGGTTTCAGCTGTGCTAGCCTTTTCCCTCACTCCCCAGAGCTCAGCTGTCTCTGAAGACACAGCACACAGTCCAGATGTGTCTTCTGGTTGCTGTCAGATGCTGGAGAAAAGTCAGGGAAAGGCTGCGTGTGACTCATAACCTCTTGGCCCAGGAGAAGAGCCATATCATCAGCTTCATGGAAGAGTTCTCTCCACCCGTGCTGGGAAATGAGACTGGCACAGAAGAGATCTATCTTTTTTGGTTTCAGTTCTGTCCCAATTCAGAGGCCTGTTTCAGCTGATGTCTCAGAAGTACCTGCCATGAGCTTGTGTCTATCTCAAGAAGGTGACAACCACTATGGGTTCACTGTCCTCACACTCAGGTCTTCTGATGGACACACCACAAAAGAAAGAAGGTTTCTGCATCTGTCTGACCTAAGATACCTCTGCAATCCACAGAGATCTAACTGGTACAGGAGGAAGAACCTGGGTGTGGCTCACCTTGTCTTAAGTGGACTTGCGGTCATGTGAGTCATCCTAAACTGTACTGATAAGCTCTCCAGCAGTTCTGAAGAAAGCACAAGGTGTCTGGCTCTGATGGGGACCCTGCTGTTTTGGGGGAGCCTCAGCTGCTTTTTCTGGTTGTGTCTCACCTTTCAGGTTCTCAGACCCAGCACACAGAGTGGTCAGAGGACCTTATGAACACAGCACAGGCACTAAACCACGTCAGCAGTTTCCAGTGCAGGCTCAGGAGGGATAGCTTGGGGTTCTAACAGCATCCCCCTCTGCTGGCCTCTTTGACCTACCAGCCTGGCTTTCCTGTTGTGCTCAAGTGGTTTCTTGTTTCCCACCAGGTAGTTGAGTGTAGCATACTCCATAAGGGCTGCGAAGACGAAGATGAAGCACACAGAGACAAAGAGGTCCATGGCTGTGATATAGGAAACACGGGGAAGGTGCTTGCGGGAGATGGTACTCAGGGTGGTCATTGTTAGCACAGTTGTGATACCTAAGAGAGAAAAGAGCTGGTTTAAGTAATGAAGAGGAGAATTTCTATCTTCTACCTGCATCCAGTCCCCAAAACATCCCCACTTCCCCTTTCCTGTGGGAGAGAAATATCCTCTGGTTGTCTGGTCCCATTTTTGCTTTGCTCAGCCAGACTCTGGTCTTGACAACTCTAACAATATTCTCTCTAAAAAGAGCTGTTCACAACTCAGGTGTCAGACAGGCTATCAGTGTGTACTCGTAAAGGAGTGGGGAACTTGGACTCTGCTTAAGTGTGTATACAGGAACAATTGTTTGGATGATGAGAGGAGAGTCCAGAGGAAGGACATGCTGAGGCAATAACACCAGATGGATCGCTTTGGGCAGGCAATGGGCGAGTTGGGATTTGGTCAGTGATGTCTGGCTGAGTCAGCAATAAGCAAGGCAGTGTCTCAGATGACACAAACTGCTGGAATGCAAAGGCCTCCTTTCTTGTTCTCCTTTTGTCTTTGAGCATTTTCTCCCGGGATGAATTCAGCCTAGCACAAATCTCATCATAGAATCATGAAATCATAGAGCGGTTTGGGTTGGAAAGGTCATCTAGTCCAACCCCCCCCCGGCAATGAGCAGGGACATCTTCAGCTAGATCTGGTTGCTCAGAGCCCTGTCCAGCCTGACCTTGAATGTTTCCATCACCACCCCCATCATAAAAAAATTCTTCCTTATACCTAGTCTAAATCTACCCTCTTCTAGTTTAAAACCATTTCCCCTTGTCCTATTGCTATAGGCCCTATTAAGAAGTCTGTCCCCATCTTTCTTAGAAGCCCCCTTCATGGAAAGGCTGCGATAAGGTCTCGCCGGAGCCTTCTCCAGGCTGAACAACCCCAACTCTCAGCCTTTCCTCCTAGGAGAGGTGTTCCAGCCCTCCAATCGTTTTTGTGGCCTCCTCTGGACCAGCTCCAACAGGTCCATGTCTTTCTTGTACTGAGGACTCCAGAGCTGGACACAGCACTGCAGGGGGGTCTCACCAGAGCAGAGCAGAGGGGGAGAATCACCTTCCTTGACCCGTTGGCCTCTCTTTCTGCAGCCCAGGAGACAGTTGGCTTTCTGGGCTGTGACTGCACATTGCCAGCTCATGTTCAGCTTTTCATCCACCAGTACTCCCAAGTCCCTCTCCACAGGGCTGCTCTCAGTCCCTTCATCCCCCAGCCTGTGTTGATACTGGGGGTTGCCCCAACCCAGGTGCAGGACCTTGCACTTGGCCTTGTTGAATCTCACAAGGTTCACACGGGCCCACTTCTTGAGCTTGTCCAGGTCCCTCTGGATGGCATCCCGTCCCTCAGGTGTGTCAACCACACCACTCAGCTGAGTGTCATCTGCAAACTTGCTGAGGGTGCACTTGATCCCACTGTCTGTGTCACTGATGAAGATATTAACCAGTGCTGGTCCCCATACAGACCCCTGAGGGACACTGCTCGTCACTGATCTCCATCTGGACACTGAGCTGTTGACCACCACTCTCTGAGTGCGGCCATCCAACCAATGCCTCATCCACTGAACAGTCCATCCTTCAAATCTGTATTTCTCCAGTTTAGAGAGAAGGATGTTGTGGGGGACCGTGTCAAAGGCCTTACAGAAGTCCAGATAGATGACATCTGCAGCAATCCCCTTGTCCGCTGAGGCAGTCACTCCATCACAGGTCAGGCAGGAGCTGCCCTCGGTGAAGCCATGCTGGCTGTGTCGAATCACCTCCCTGTCCTCCATGTGCCTCAACATCGCTTCCAGGAGGATCTGCTCCATGATCCCCCCAGGCACAGAGGTGAGGCTGACAGGTCAGTAGTTCCCTGTCAGTAGTTTACCTGACTGCCATGACTTCAAATATCATGGAGAGTGACTTGACAACTATGTCAGCCAATTCCCTCAGGACTCTGGGAGGCATCTTGTCAGGTCCCATAGACTTACACATGTTCGGGTTCCCCAGGTGGTCACGAACCTGATCTTCTCTTACAGTGAGAGGGACTTTGCTCCCTCAGTTCCTGTCTTATGGCCCATCCACAAAAAAGCTCTGGGAACGAGGCTGCCAGTGAAGACTGAGGCAAAAATTTGCTGAGTACCTCAGCCTTCTCCTCGTCTGTGGTTGGCAGTTTGTCAGTGGTGCTCATTGGTAGTGTATTGCTTTATTTGACCTTCCTTTTCTGGCTGACATACCTATAGAAGCCCTTCTTATTATTCTTTGCATCCCTTGCCAAGCTCAGCTCCAGCTGCACCTTGGCCTTCCTGACCTCATCCCTACACAACCAGGCAGTGTCCCTGTACTCTTCCCAGGATACCTGTCCCTGCTTCCACTGCCTGGGCATTTCATTCCTGCTTTTTAGTTTGACTGGCAGGCCTTGACTCATCCATGCTGGTCTCTTGCCTTCTTTTCCTGATTTCTTACACCTGGGAATTGAGAGCTCTTGCGCTCTATGGAAAGCGTCCTTAAAGATCTGCCAGCTCTGTTCTGCTCCCGTGTCCCTGAGGGCAGTGTCCCAGGGGGTCCTACTGACTGGCCCTGTAAACAACTGGAAGTTTGCTTTCCTAAAATTCAGGGTCCCTCGGGACTGCGAACTCCACCAGTGCATGATCACTGCAGCCCAGGCTGCCTCCAATCTTGACATCACTGATTAGCTGACTTGTGTTGGTGACCAACAGGTCCCATACCACATTCCCTCTGGTAGGGCTGTCTATAACCTGCTTTAAGAAGTCCTCCTCGATGCACTCCAGGAGTCTCCTGGATTGCCTACAGCTCGCCCTGCTACCTTTCCAGCAGATGTCGGGGTGCTTGAAGTGCCCCAGCAGGACAGGAAGCCTGCAACTGCGATGCCTCTTGTAGCTCGAGTAAGAAGGCTTCGTCCATAGGCTTCCCTTGATTGGGTGGCCCGTAGTAAACACCAACCACAAGAAGATTCTCTTTGTTGCCTTGGTCTCTAATTCTAACCCATAAGCTTTCAATCTGCTCGTGGCTATTCTTCAGAGACAGCTCTTCACAATCTGTCCATTTCTTGACGTAGAGGGCAAGTGGGTAGGAGATGATAAGCAATCTCTTTTGACTTGAATGGGGCTTGGAATTGTTTCTACAGCAGCAATAAAGCTCACAAACCTGTTTCCAGAGATAAAGTATCAGGAGCCAACAAGGGGTCACCTGCAAGAGTTGGTATCGTGATCTCATCCACTGCTTTTTAGGATGTGGAGAAGAAGCAGGAACTCCACATATTCCTCCTTCTCTAGCAGTCATCTAAATCCACCTGCCACCCTTTCCTGGGGTCACCCCAATGGATGGGAGCATGACAAGAGATTTTCGTATTTTCCTACTGCATTTGCATTAGCAGATGTGATGTGACTTCCCATGTATTTGAAATGCCAACGGAACTGGTCCACTTTCCATCTCCCTAATGTAGGCTGGCAGGCTTGAAAGGTACTGGGGATCATTTGTATTAAATACAACAGGGGCTGTGGAGAGAATACATTACTCTTGATGTGCTGAGGTCCCTTACCACAGAGAGGGGCCCTCCTCCTGGGGAAACTTGCCTTTGCTTTTTGAGACAGCCACCACAGTGGTGTCAGCTGTACAGAAATTTTACCTCTCGCTTTTCATTCCTTTCCCAGCCATGGACTATGGCATACCCTCACCTCCATTGGAAATGACACCCCACTCCTCTTCCTGCTCTCTCCGTGAGCACCAAAGAAATTGATTTTGATAGGGAGTTGGGAAGAGATGGTCAGAATGGATGAGCTCTGAACAGCCCTGCCTGATGCTGATGGCCCCTTGCCTCTCCTCTTCCTCCCCGAAGAGGCCTGCAGGCAGGGCTGGGAACGCCACCTCCAATTAAAGGGAAAGTCATCCAGGCTGATGGGAAGGACAGCGCTGGGATGCAGAGCTTGCTGCAAAATGCAGATACAGCCAAAGTGCATTAAAGATTTGTAAAGACCTCTCTAGCACCTATCAGAGCAGGATTCAATTGACATAAGCTTTTTCCTGACTCAAAGGGATACTGCAGTATGCTGAGAAAATCCAAACAATAGGCAAAGCTGTTGCCACATCCTGGAGTCCCACTGTGGTGTGAGACTGACAGGGAAAGGCTGCACCTACAGGGCTTCCACATCCAGACAGAACTTGGGACCCTATGGATACAGCCGAGCAACTTTGCCCATTAACCCTACAACCTTCATGTTGCTGGTACTACACTGAGCCCTTGAAAAGTCATGAGGAAAAGTCATGCAGAATACATGGATGTGACAGGAGCCCTTTGGCCAGCATTGCAATGCCACAGCTCACCCCTTTCCTCTCAGCACATGAGAATACCACATTGTCGACTTGGAAGAGGCTGTGTAAGCATCTCAGGTCAAAATATGAGTGTGTTGTGCTATCCTGAAATAATCCAGTAGTCCAAGCCAGCACAGTTGGAGATTTGGTTGAACTTGAGGATAATGTTACTAACAGAAAGATGGAGGAGTGGACTATCCTCCAGTAAGCTGAATAATGCCAGAAAATGGCAAAGTGCTTTAGGAGATTTTGCACTCCAACACTGCCACTCTGCTAGCCTTGCAGAGTTTGACAAGCATCAGACATGCAACAACCTGTCTCTTACCCAGAGATGTTCTGGCTGGTGTAGAGTCTCTCTTGATCCAGAAGGAAACCCAGGAAAGAACAACAGTCAGGATGCAAGGAATGTAGGTCTGAATGGCAAAATAACCCATACGTCTACTTAGGTCAAAAGAAACTGTCATCACCATGTACTCCCCTAGGGAAAAAGCAACAGAGACATTGGAATCATAAGATGTGGCTTCCTAAAACACAAAAGTCAGCAATGTTTCAGAATTTAGAGTGTTTCTGATGAGGTTTTCTTGGTTTTTTAAGTGCCTAGTTGGCTGGTTTTGTGGCTGCCCAGATTTTTAGGATCATGGGCAGCTGTGTGGCTGGCTGAATAGGTTTGGTGACTCACTGGCATTGTCGCTGGCTTGCTGGTTTTGTAGCTAGTGGACTCTGTGGTTACCTGGCTGGCTCCGTAGCCATCTGACTTAACGCCTTTGTGACTAATTTAAGAGCTGTGGTTTTGTGGTTGTGGTTTGTGGTTGCCCAGCTGGCAATCTGCCTGGCTGGCTATGTGGCCACCAGGCTGCATTTGCACTGGCCCGACTGTGTGTCCAAGCACACTGAAGAGCACATTGTCTGCAGAAGTTTCAGAGAAGAGAGTATTCATCTTCAGCTGATTGCTGTAAGAGTTTCTTTTCTATAGAAGCTATTTAGCTGTAACAAGCTACACGGCCTGGCTTGCTAACTAACTACCTGAGCTGTGACAAAAGAGGTGTGCTTCAGTCACATTCCTCGGGACTCTGGTTCTGCCCCTGGAAAGGGCATGTGGTGCTGTACATCCTAATTGCTCATTTGGCAACTTACAGCTAAGGTTCTTCCTCTTTTTCAGCAGCTCCTAGTGAGTATTGGAAGAAAGCCACCTGACAGCTCTAGGGTTAAGATGGAGCTTGCAAGCAATTACCAAAAAAGAGAATTACAGATGTCAGACAGCCACTGGTGCATTCAAGACACTTTCACTGCACTATTTCTTGTTCTGGTTTGTGCTGCCTTTCTACCCCAGTTAGAGGCTGGCTGTCAGTGGTGACAACAGCAGATTTCTGCAGAGTGGGAGAAGCACTACCTGAACTTTCTGCTTCAGAGGGCTTAAAAACATGAGCTCACCCCACCTGCAGGAATCCAGAGGCTTGTCTGTGGGAAGGAAAGAGGATGTGAGCTATTATGACGAGAAGCTGAAGGGCCTCCATTCCCTGGTTTCTTCACACATGTACCCTCGTTCCGGTCTCTTAAAGCATAATGTGGGTGTTCATCTGCCCCACGCAGCTTTACAGAAGGAAAGATGGAGACCTGCAAGTTCTGATTTCCCCACCCAGGGATCACATAGTATGCACATACTGCAGCAAGAGGGGATCTGAGCTCCATCTTCCCTCTCTCCTGGCCCTTCAGTTAGGGATAGCTTCATCCACCTCAGCATTGTCACCCCACAGTTCACAGATGTCAGCAGTTCTGGCCTCCCCCTGCTTTGTCTTCTCCTCACCCTTCATCACTTCTGCTCCCTCTAGCAAAGGTCCATCCTTTCATCCTTATGTTTCTCTAACTGTGCTGTAGTGACCTTTCTTCCCCACCACTGTGGAGCTGTCTGATGACTCCTTTGTCTCCCACAAGGTCTCCGACACACTGGCGTTTCTGTGGGCTGTCTCCCTTTGCCTCACCTGCCCCAGTCCTGAGAACTTCCGAGGTGTTCCTGAGCCCTGTGAAGTCAAACTGGTAGAGCCTCCAGGTGCGCTGGTCAGAGACCTCAATGGAGTAGCGCCTCCAGCGATAGACAATCTCCTCACGTGGGTAGCCATCTGGGAAAAGGGGCAAGGGCATCAGTGAAAGAATATGTCGTTCACCACTCTGCCTGCAAAAGCCCTGGCATCTCACTCTAGCTGTTTTGTAAACAGGAAGCTTCCAGCAGTTATTTCTGATGCCTTTTGTTTAGATTCCCTTAGGCATCCCCACATGCAATGGGAGTAGGGACAGCAACTCTGCTTGTGGACTGCTTCAAATCCTAGGGATGGAAAGAGCAGTGCTAGAAATGGAGCCTTTCTAAGGACTTCACTGATGGGAATAAGACTTGGGTTGGTGTTAGAGGACTCCCCCCGCCTGAAATTTTTATGGGTTTTAGCTCCCTGGGGCAGCACAGGTCCTTCACTATCCCTTATGACTACCTTCCCTTCCCAGGCACAAGTACACCAAGAATACAGAGGTGCCAACATGGGAGGTGGCATGGCTGTGGCTGCTCTGACTATCTGTACCTCCCGCCCTGGGAGCTGATCTCTGCATGGAACAGAAGGGGTGCATTCTCCGTGGAGAAGGCCTGGCTCCTGCAGGCTGGAGCATGGCTTCTCCTGGCTCTGGGTTTCTTGACAAAGAAACAAGCCTACTGAGAAGCAGGGACCTTGACACCTACGAGAGAGTTCCTCAGAGGAAGGAAGGAGCAAGAGCTTGGCAGCTAACTAGAAATGTGTTTCTAATTATCAAGCATGTATAGCATGTACCGTTAATTAGCAAAGAATGAAGGATGGTGGGAGACAAGGGGATGGTGTCTCCTCAGCATGCTGCCTCCCTCTGAAGCACCTCAGAGCCATGTGAGCTACATCTCTTCAGTGGCAGGAGAGACTAACCCCAGCTAAGATGACTAAATCAGATTTCCAACTAATGCATGAGGACAGGAACTTCTTGGTGCAGAAAAGCTCACTGCAAAATTACCAGTGGAGATAGGCCAATATCAGCAGCCCTCTGCTGATGAGAATGGACAAGTGGGGACTGAGAGGGAAGGTCTGAGTACCCCTCCTTTGTGATGGCCTTGGGTGCAGAAAGTGGTCCTGTCTCTGGTCTGAGGTCTGGAAAGCCAAGCTGTCCTCTCAGAGAGCAGGAGAAGGGGGAAGATGCAAGGCAGGATGGGTGGCATTTGTCTGCTAGCTGAAGGGATATACTCTGTCCACGAGTGACCAGAAAGTCACTGAAATAATCACCTCCAACTGTCCACCCAAACTAAGGACAAACTCAGAGGTGCTGTGAATCTAGCCCTGAAGACCTCTGCTAGCCCAGGAGTGGGAAGATGCTTCAGGGATGACAGGCAGTGGCCCAGGAAAAGAGTCAGAAATTAGGTGAAAATGGTAGCTAAAAGGGAGGATGGTGTCCCCAGAAGAGTTTTACTCTACTGAGATTTCTCTACTTGCCTTCTAAACTATTTTAAAAATACATATACTCACAACTGGAAAAAACCAAAGGGCAGGAGTGAGTGTCCATTGGGAAATTCTGCAGCTGGAGCAGGCACTCAGCCTCAATCGTCAGCCTGAGACAGGGAGAGAGAAAGGGGGAGAGTGAGATTTTATGTTGGTGAAGGTGGTTTGATTCCAACACAACAATGTGACAGCAGGATTCTCGCTTCCTTGAGAGAGGAACACTAATTTGTTGAAGATCAGTCTGTTTGCAGGAACATTTTAAAACAGCAGCAAAATAAAACATATGTTTGGATATTTTCAAAGTGAGAAAAACCATCTAATTTTCACATCCAAAAAGCCTTTTTGTTTAGTGAGCTTTTCAGATTCATTTATGTAAGTGAGAATTTATGGGAACAAAAGCCAAATGTTTATTACCAGAATGAGATAGCTGGACTGACCAACATAAACTTTTAAAGGATTTTGGTTTAGGAAACCATTTGTAGTTTTGACTTTTTTCTAGGTATAATATGGAAAAACAGTTTTGATTTTCTGGAAGCCTTCATCCTGGGAAGAGGAAGCCCATTCTGCAACTAGTACTGCATGTGTACTCCCATCAGCTCAGGGAGACATCTCCACTACTCTGTCCCAGGAAACCTGGAAACCTCCTCTGCTTTCACCAGCTCCTTGTTCCCTCACCTCAGCAGCCGGCCACAGCACCTGCTGGATGTACCTGAGCGTGTAGAGCACTTTTCCGTCATTCCAGATGCGGAGGAGCTGATTAGGAGTGGTTATCCAGTGGGAATCAGCCCGCTTGGAGTTCCTAAAAAAGGTATCTGGGATCCAGATGCGGCTCACCATGTTGGTGTTCAGCGTGAGGGCCTTCAAGGTGCTGTTGAAACGAAGACGCCGGTCATACCACGTCTGAGCAAAGAAGATATCGATGGTGTATTCCTGTGAAACAGAAAGAAGAACATGTCTTTCTGAGGCACATTCAGGCAAAGCAGAGCCCTGTCCTCTGGTCTGCAGGCCACCTTTTTAGAGTGACAGCCAGAACATTTGCTGTTTAAGTCTGAGAGCAGATGTTGGTGACCACTGACACCTTTCCAGGCTCATGTTTAGCTTGGGGTCAGGATGTCCATGGCACACTTAGGAAGCATCAAAGACTGTGTGTTGACTAGGGGGCTGAGCTGTAGCATGCTTTGCCTGACCCATGCCTGGAAAGCCAAGACCATACAAACAAGGGCTTGGGCTTCCTCTTGGTGGACAACTCAAGCCAAACACTCCTTTTAAGTACAGGCATGAAGGAGCAGTGTGGACACTGGCTGAATCCAGTCCTAAATTCAGCTATACCTTTCAAACAAAGGCAAGGCAAGCTGCTCACCAGCTTACCAGAGAAGGCAAGCAGACAGCCCAGCAGTGCTCCATACACCTAATTTGTACGTATAGCAATAGTAGTGTCATGCATAAACCTAGTGAGAATCCGTCCCTTGCTGCAGGACTTACACAGTAAATTGTTTATATGAAAAACCATACTGAAGATTAGAAGAGGAAGCTGGGGAAGGGGCTGCTATAGACCCAGATCTTGGTGCAACTGGTTCAAAACCTTTAGTCTTTTGCAGACAGAAAACAGTTTCTACCATAATGAGAACCTTTGATTTTAGAAGAGAGAAGGTGTCCTAGCTCACCCCTAACTAGCATTTCTGGGAGGCAGCACCTATCTAGATTGGATTGGCAGTAGTCCACATCATTAGCCCACCGTTCTGCTGCTTGCTGCTGCAAGCCGACTTGCTCCTTGCCCTCTTTTTCAGTCTGCCTGAGAATGTGCTAATTAGTGCCACACAGGAGCACGTCTGGCACTCAGTGGCTGTCTGAACCAGACCCCCAAATCCAGTTCCACCAGCCCATATTAAAGGCTGTTGTCTGCTTCTGACAGCACCTCTCTGACTTGGACTTTGCTCCCTTCCACTCCTGTTAAACGTCCATGACCATGAGGGCATCATCTCACTCTCTCCTCTGGCAGAGATGAACAGTGTCTGACTTTGCCATCTCTTCCTCTTATTCTCCTCCTCCCTCTATTGATTGATCTTGGTGGAATTTTTATGACTGCAGCACATCCTCCCTCTGCTGCCCTTGCTGCTGGTTCAGAGCCGACTTCTCAAACCATGCTGTTAAAATAGATGCAGTGCTCTTAGCGCACTCTCTTGGACAGCATGTCCTGCTGAGGGCAGGCAGAGCAGGGCAGCACACGACTCCTTGCTTTATTTTCTTCACCCTCGCTCCACTGTCAGCCAACCGGTGATGAGTGATTGTTACCGAAAACATCCCTTGCATAGGAATGAGATCATGAGAAAAGAGCATTTGCCATCAGGCGGTCGAGTCACTCTCTGGACTGATCCTTCACCCTGTTTAGACAGAGGGATGAGCAAAGGTGATGGGGATGAGGTCTTAACATATCTCTAAATGGGGACAGACGCAGCACTTTTGAAGTGATGGCATTGCTTCCATGGTTCATTCAAAACAGCCACGAGGAGACACGGAGCTAGGATAGTAGCAGCCCTCAAAGCCAAGCGCACAAGCATCACTGCTGCCTGAAAACAGGAAGTGGGGAGAGCCCATTCCAGCATCTGAATGCTCTAGATTGCACTGGGCACTGCTTGGGCATAGGGTGTGTGGTGATGAAGGCATGGATCAGATTGTGAAAACAGTGAAAGAGACCCCACAGGTGGGCAAAGAAGTATGGGCACAGCAGGGACAAGGTGGGGGAATGGCAGCCCAAGAAAATGACATTGTTCTGCTTGGGGCCATTTTCTTTTCCTTGCCAGCTGTTGGGGTCAAAATAACACAATCTTTGGCATATTCTTCCCAGCCCTGCAAATCCCATTTGAGCCAGTATAAGCTTACATTGCTCCTCCTAAGCAGTATCTCTGGTGTAGGAGAAAGCAACGAAAAATGCAATGATAAACCCATGTTAGATGCCACTATCAGTTTCTATCTCCTAACTGGAGTCATTTGTGAGATCTCGCTTCTGGGCTGGGTTGCTCAGGTTAGATGTCCTGCTGTAAAGGTCAGCATTCAGGTCTGGGATAACCAGTGCTATTGTTCTGAGAGAGTGGAGGGTCAGCTGTCCTGGGGGTTTGGTGTTTGTTGTCAAGCCCAGATTTTCAGAAGGGATCAACATTAAAAAGCTCCTCTTGTGCCATTCATAGCCAGACTTTGCAAAAGGTGTAGTACCCAAGTCATTCAGCTCTTCTGAAAAATCTGAGCTGTTATTGTCACTGTCCTGTGGTTTGATCTAATTTCAGCAGCTATTATTAGCACAGCTATTCACAAGGAACAACTTACTAGCTGAGCTGGCTCCCTTGCCTCTAGGTGGGGAACCCATTGGGAAATGTTGGCATTTATGTTTTACATGGTATTTTCATTGAGAATTATCCAAGGAAAGATTTATACAAAAATGCTCTGGCTTTTGGGAGCACTTTTACTCTTCAGATTCTCTCCCCCATCCTGTTGCAGGGGAGCGAGCAAGTGGCTGTATGGTGCTTAAGTGCCACCTGGGGTTACACCACAACAGTTCCTGAAGAATTTAGCACCTGTATCCATCAGGTGCAGACTGTGGCTCTGCACTCATCAGCGTGGCACAGCGCTCAGACCTTCCTCTGAGCATTAACCAGATCCCACTTAGCTGTAGGCATCTGATCAAGGTGATTAAAATGGGAGGTGTTTGACCATGGGTTCCCCACAGTCATTGGAGAGGGAAGGCACTTCTGGAGGGAGACCCTGATATGAAGCAGTTCAAGTTGTCTTCTGGAAATGCTTCACACTCTTACTGACCTTAGGAGAGTCCAGGCAGACCAAGGCTGAATAGCTGAAGTTTGGCAGGACGAGCTCAGCCCCTAAAACTTACGGCAGTGCTGTTTCTTGAACTCCCGCACCCCTGTAGTTTCCCTCTGCCCCTGATTCATTCTCAAGCATCAGAAAGAGATTTCTCAATACCTCAATTTCCCCGTGTGAAAACAGGTTATTGTAAAATACGCCTCCAACATTACTGTACCATCTGCTATGCAGCACATGGAGGTTGTTAACTTCTCTGTAAAAGCACGGGCTTTTTTAGTGTTTTTAACAGAATCAGCTAGTGAAGTAAGAGGAATCGCTCCAACAGTTAGGTCACGCCATTTGAATCACATGTAGGGTGGCACACACATGTTGGCACGCATGCAACATTAAATCAAACTTCAGTCACAAAATAATAAATGAAACTATCCGTAAGGCAAATACGGCAGACTGCCTACCCTAACTACAATCACGAGAGTTTACCCAATGCAGAGGAACGCCCTGCAGCGCCACCGCTGCTAGAGGTGTGGGCTGGTGTCCAACTCAGCCTTCCAAGCATGTCCTGCTGGCCCTTGGTCACCGCCATCACCTGGCACTGCTGCACATCACTGAGCAGTCCTTGTTTTCCTCATGTGGGCAGCACAGATGCTGCTGAAAACCCAGTTCCAGAAAATGGAAAAATCTGAAAATATTTAACGGAAAAAAAACCCTGTCCTGTAAAAGAGCATTTGTGGGAAATAAAGGGATGTGGAGTTGACAAGAATATTCCATCTTGGAAGAAAAAAAATAAAACAACAATAAAAATTTTACTGCACTCTCAAATCCTTTCATTTTTAGAAACATAGTTTAAGTGAAAAGCCATGGAATTTCTGTGTGAAATGTAATTTCAAAGAAAACCCCAAAATTTTCAATCCAAAAGAAAATAAACAGGTTCAGAAATCAGCCTGTGCCCAACACAAGAGAACTGGGAGCTGACCACTGTTCTCGTTGTGTGCTACCCTTAGCCCTGCTCCTTAAGTCATCCCAGCCCCAGCTGCTCTAACCTTCGTGGCCCTGGAGCACCTCCCTGCTTCCCATCCTGATGTCCTGATACAGCAAGGGTATCCAGTCTGGCTCCGTTATCTCCTCCCTGAGCCTCCTCTCTCACCTCTGTGTGTAGGCGCACACACGTGGGGAATCAGCCCATATTTCCAGTTGGATTTGGCCCCACGAACTCTAATCTAGACTAAATTCCCTGCTGGGTTCTGAGCAGATAGGAGTTAGGGCTACCCAATTTCAGACTAACAGCTTAAACTCACAGGGCTAGCACGACACAACTTGAAATCAGCAGTTTGTATTTTCAGGTTACTTTATACACTAAATAAACACAGCTGTGCGCTGCCAGAAGATCCTTTTCAAATGGCTCAAAGCAAGTTAGGGTGTGCAGTTCAGCTGACCCCTCTCAAGGGTGCAGTTAGTGGGATACAGAGGAGTTGGTGCCCCATGGTTCCTGTATCCATCTATGAGCTTCTTCCTCTGTGTTCTTCAAGAGCTCAGCTTTCTGACAAATGCCAAAGAGAGAGGCAAAGCCAAGATATGAAGATGTCTTAGACATCTTCTTAAATTATGATAAAATTAAGTATTTAATGGTGTTTTTTGCAACTTCACTTGTATTCAACAACAACATCTCCAAATAGAAGAAACAGAGACTTGGAAACAGGTTCCTCCATTTTCCCCTGCTGGGGAGATACTTTGGAAAAATCCTAAATAACAGCGGGGCTGAGAGATTAACATCCTAGCCAGTCTCATTCTAGCTTTTATTGTTCTGATATTTTTATTCATACAGCCCCCTTCCCTCTACACCAAGCAAAGCCCTTGCTGCAGTACAATAAAGCAGGCTGCTTTCCTGGGAAGCATGGCCAGCACTTCAGGTGGGCTGGTGTGAATCTGATGGGTCCATGCTGACAATCACAGAGCTACGCAAAGCAGGTATCACAGGGGTGCTGCGATTCAGGAAAATCTCAGGACTTATTGGAGAAGATCCAGGAATGGGGTGTATTTCTTTCAAGGGCTGATAGGTCACTCTGTGTAGCTTGAGGCAAGCCAGGAAGCCTCTCCTCCAGTCTCCCTCTTCTGCAAAACAGGGGTCAGCCCAAGCATCCCCCCTGCAGACAGAACTGCGTTCAGCAATCCCACACCCCCACAGCCTTGCACAGGTGAGCATTTGCCTCTCCACAACATCCCTTGCATCCCTCCCAGCCTGTAAACATCTCTGACAAACCCTGGGCTGCTCCCAGCTGGCTCCATGTCCCGGGGAACACTCTCAATAATAGCTGAAAGGCTGGAGACATTCTCCAGAGTGAATAAATAAACTAAATAATCTTGTTTTAGAATAATCTTTGAAACTGATGCACAGCTTCTTGTCCCCACAGCTTGTGGGCAGGAACGTGCTTCTAGCATGACATGTGCAAGCACTTTCCAAGGGCAGCAAGCGGAGAGGACGTGTACTAACACCATATGCTGATGCTTGACACGGACTACTTTAGCGACTGGCTGGGCAGCATCAGGCTTCTCCCAGTTCTCCCATTAGTAGTGTGAGACACCTTGCTTGTGGATGCTTCCATGTCCCTACTCTGCGTGAGTTCTTTCTCCCCAACACAAATAGCAAAAGAATGAGAATATAAATTTCATTGTGTTTCCAAGGTCCTCCTCTCTCCAAATCAGACCCCGGAGAGCTTTCTGGACACGATGCCGGAGTCATTAGGGGAGCTCGCAAGGACAAAAGGAGGAGAGCTCTGATGATCTGTGTTTTCAAGGTGACACAGTGAACTTCCCATCTGCTTCACTTCTGCAGCAACACTGGCAGCGCTGTCCTTGTCTTAATGTCTTTCGCCTCTGTCCAGGGATCTCAGTTGAGACAGCATTCCTTTTATAATATAAAGTCGTGTTAAAAAACATCACCATGTCCTGTGCTCGTGCCAGGAGCCTTCAAACAAGACATTTTGTACATGCTGCTCTGCCAATTGCAGACTCCCCAGTCATGTCTTGCTCACCCTTGGAGTCTCAGCAGATGAGAACTGGACAGGGCTTTCAAAACCAAGTGCTGCCTTCTGAGATCTCTACCTGCCCATTCCCACACACCTCTGCTCATGCCGACTCCTGTGCATGTGCAAGCAGGGACATCTAAAAGGCAGGCTTTTATACTCATGACAGCCAACCACCCCAGACTGTTTCTTTCCCCCAAACCTTTTCTTCTGAGCTGTTTTCTTGTACCACCGCTTCCTGTCCTTCAGTGACATTACCTCCTCACATTCAATCCCACGATGGCTGCTGATTGCCATGGCGCCCGTTCCTCTTTTCATGGGAAGGTAGCCTGGCACCTGGAGCCTCTCACTGTGAGCCCCAGGGGCATGTGCCCTAGACATGTGTGTTTAGCATCTGATTAACAGTCATTACCCCAAGGATCAAGCAAAGTCCGTGCATTGAGACATGACATCAGCCAGGCTCTGGTTTATAGAAGCACAGTCTGTCTGCATTGTCCCTGATGAGGTTATTACTGAAAAGGCAGAGGCATGGACACAGGATGCTATATTCAGATGGAGCAGAATTAAAGGAGAAGATACTGAACACTTCAGTGAAGTATTATGCAAAGTACCACAGGGAAGGAGCTGCCTCCTTTCAGTTTGGTTTTTCATCACTCTCAGGACAGAACACGGCCTGGGTGGAAAGTCATTTGTAAGCACCTTCTGATGCAAACAAGGATGCAGACCAGTTACCATCATCTCTAGAAAATGCCTGGGCTTCTTGCAGAGCAAAGCCACACTTGTCCGAAGTCTTGTTTGTGTGTCACTGCTAAAGCTTAAATGCTCCCCACAGTGTTGGTCTTGAAGGAACTTTGTGCCAGAAGAAGGAAGCAGGTGGGCAAAGAGGTGAGGACAGAATCACAAAGGATAACTGGAAGAGAAATACTTAGCACTTGGGCAGGTGCTCTTGTTGATTTGTCCTTTAAGCTCATGGGGTGTTTGACAAGATTAAAAGAAATTTCCTTTGAAAGGACTAGAAGATAAACCTTCTCACTGCATACAAGTAACTCCCCAAGATTGCTCCTCCAGGACAGCTTGGCAAGATTCAGATGAGAAGCTGGAATTTCTTTAATTGAACTTCCCATTCCCATGCCACCCACTGCAATTACAATGGAACACTGGGATGGGCAGTCTAATAACTGCCCAGGATGGGGAGAGCAGCTGCTGCAGCTTCCCTGTACCAGGCGAAGGAAGGCAGGTCCCACAAATCCTAAATACTCCTGGAGAGGGGTGTCTGGGATGGTCAGCTTGTCCCCATGGAGACACCTTCAAGTCAGTTGTTGCCTGGGAACATGATCTGTTTCTCCAGCTCTGACATGGTCCTTGCCCCATCTCTCTGTCCTTACAAAACTCACTGTCCTGGGCTTCTGGATTCCTGTGAGGCTGTCTGCAGGCTCCTGCTCAGTTCAGGAGCTGGACACTGCAGCCTCACTGCCTCCTTCGGAGGATGGAGAGGCAGGAATGAGAGCAGTCTCCTGTCGCAGCAGCAGGGCAATGGCCCTCAGGTGAAGTGGAAGAAGTCAGGAAAGTTCTCCAAACATAAAATGACATGAGTGTCTTCAACTGTCAGAGGCATGTGGCTGTGTGGTTTGAAGTATTAGAGTAAGCATCCTTCTAGGCTTAGGGCTCACCAGCTGGGCCTGTTTTCCTGCCTCCAGTCTGGTACCTCATACAGAAGGGACCACCACTGGCATCACCACTGGCTTTGCCAGACGCCAGTACTGCCTACTGCTACTGCTGGCTCACTCGATGGACTGGCAGCGTCAACACTGCCTCTGAGATTTAGGGTGTGATTCTTATTTATATCCAGTCCCTATCTAGGGGGACTGAGGGTTTTGGAGGGGTAGAGTAGTCCACAGTAGTCTGTAGACATTTGTAAAGGTCTCAGCACCTTTCCCTGTCTGAACAGTCCACATCTGCTGCCCAGTTCCCTTTGCTGGTTTTTCATCTTCCCAGGCTTTCTTGGGTTTTCCCTCTTTTAACTTCACTCCATGCTCTCATCTTCTTTCCTCCTCCATGCTGCTCTCCACACTCTTCTTTGGTCTGTAGCTCACCGCTCCGCTTCTCTGCCTCAGCACGAAAGGCATTACCATCCTGCCCATACCCCCCTTCAAACAGAAGGAGCTTCAATTATAATGGCCCTACTCAAACATCACATCATTTTTTACCTCCTTCCCAACTTCTCATGGGACTTTGCTTTGTCTAGTAAGGCCCTACAGTCTCCAGGGCAGGGACTGAAAGGTGTCTAGTGATCTCAGCTGGATGCTGATTGTCATGGAAAGAAAACAGAGTCCCTCCCACTGCAGTCTTAGTGAAGAAAAAAATGCTACAAAAGCTGTGCTTTGAGGTCAAGAGAGGAGGAAAGGCTGGCAGAGACTGGGAGCCATAGGAGCTCTGCTTTCTGTGTGGATCAGAGCCAGCTTCTTCCAGTGCAGGAATTGCATGGCGTGGCACACAGCAGCATGCAAAACTAGAGGGAGTAAGAATGGGTAAACAATGTAAGGCAGTGTCCCTCTGTCCCAGCAGGCTCCTGCAGCGTAGGGACAGAGGATAAGGAGCAGGAAAATTAACTGCAGCCTTCAAAATATGCCCTCCTCTGTGGGAACCACCCGTGTCCAACAAGCACTGAGCTGTGTCAAACCGCCTTCTTGGGCAGCATGCTGACAGGGTGGAGAATCCAGCAGAGCCCAGAAGAAGCGATGCTCACCATTAGCCATGGGAGTGGAGCTGCGCCTGGGAGGTGAATCCCAGGCTGCCCCACACGAGGAGCCATGGTACGGCACAAAACATCAGGAGGAAAGTGGCCCTGGCTGGGCAGTATGATGCTGCTCTCCAAGAATCCGTGAGCTAGGGTGGCACCTCAGAGAGAGGCCCACCTCCCAAATCCCGATGCTGCTCTGTCCTCCCACCAAAATGGGTCTGAGAAAGCACAGTGCACCCATGTCCCTGGGATGCCATCTATTGTATGGAAATGCCTGTGCTGGCCAGGAGGAAAATTACTTGTCTGCCTATATAAATCCCTTTCTAATCCTCGTTCTCAAGGAAAAAAAAAAGCACATTCAAAAGATCTGAGAAGGTTCTGCTTTCACAAAAGGGGAGGGTTTTGTGCCCTCTGCAGAAATCCTCACTCCTGATGCTGTTCTCTCCTGGCCCCAGATGAAGGAGGAGGTGGGGACAGTGTACTCTGCTCTGCTGACTCTTTCAAGGAAACCTGTTTCATGTTGTCCCTCATACCCCCTTGCTGTGCTTGCCAGCTTTCTCTTCCTGCCCTGCCAGTTCCTTGATTTAGCACTTTCTCCCTGCTTCATTCTGTTTTTCCTTTCGCAATTCCTCTTTTCAAGCCACCACAAAATCACAGCCCAGCCCTAATGAGATTTCAAGGGAGCACCAGGCTGAGGAAAGCAGCTTGGAGAAATTAAACAGGTTACAGAGAAAGAACAATTTCTTTCTGTCTCCCCTGTTGGGTATTCAAAGGGCAAGGGAAGCTGGACTGTTGTTACACCAGGCCAGCTAATCCTCCTTTCCAGGCACACACCCACACTTCAGGCCAAGCGTGGTGGTCATTTGGAAGCTAGGACACCAGCCACTGTGCAAGCAGGACCTGCAGAGCTCTGCTGCTCCGGGCTGCTCACTTCCCATGGCATCTGACACCTGCAAAAGACCCTCCTCAGAAACTGGGGGCTGGCAGTCCCAGTCCTTTTTTCCAGCTCCCAGCTGTTTCATAGAGACTCAGCCTACTGCAGACGCCTCCTTTAAAACTAAGCCACTCTACCCTCTCCAGCTCTCCTAGATGGCTCTAGGACCTCTCTGGGAGTAGTGAATAAGATGAAGGCTCAGGTTTTCTACATAGAGGTATAAGGAATGCACTTGTATATCCCAGAATCATACATACAAAGACACTAAACAATTCTGGGTCTTGAGCTTAGTCCAGAGTTCCCAGGAGCCAGAAAGCACATTCTCTGCTGTTCCTTACCAAATCCCAGCACTGGACCTGCCTTTGACTTTCTGTGATAGCAGCAACACTGAGGTATTTTCATCTCCTCTCCTACTGATTCAGTGAGAGAGGATCAGCATCTAAGCAGCCCCCGACCTCGCTGCTGCAGAAGTGGACTGAAGCTTGCAGCCAGCTCTGCAGGAGGCTGCACGCTGAGCTCACATCCACGAGCAGTGCAGCGGGAGCTTGGCTTCACGTGACGGCCCACTCCTCCCTTGCAGTGCAAACTGGGTGCCTGACATCCCCATTCCCAGTGCTCCTTCCATCCCTTCTCGGCAGAGACCCTTCCTCCCCAAGCCTCCTGGTGAGATTTACTCTGCAGATCCCTCTGGCATACAGCTCCAAGCCACGTCACCACTGTGCAGGGTGCATCGTGCCTTCTCATAAGGTACAGATTAATGTGACAAACTAAGGCTGCAAGCTCGGGACAGGTCTGTTAGTCCACCACTACCAGATCAGGAAAGGAAATGGTCATTTTAATATTATGATTCTGTCTTCAGTGTTTCTTTTCAAGGAGCAAATAAAGAGGAGATCAGCCAGTTATCATATTAACTTCACCCTCCTACCTTCCTGTCGCTGTAGGAACCACCAGCCTAACTCCCACAAATTTTTTCCACTTCTCTACCCACTGCTCCACTTAGTCTCCTTATCCTCACTACACAACTAAGGTGGCTTTGGGTGTCTGTGGAGGAGAAAGACAGACCAAGGGACACAGGTCTGGTGTGGGAGGTGTAACAGGTACACTGGCAAAGCTGGGGGGAAAGAGGAGCAGGTCGGGGGGAAGAGTCAGGAATGAGGCTTACAACATTTGCAGAGTCCTTGCTCTGACCTCCCCTGTTCCCCATCCACATGGAGACAAGGTGTTCCCCCACCCACACTCTGAAGTGTTTTGGTTCACACATCCCATGTGCATCTGCCGGTGGGTAAGCCATTATCGCTGCCTGCAGTTCTCCTGTTGAGCAGAGCTGATCAGATGGTTAGAGCCAGTCCCAGCTAACTGCAGGTCAGAGAACCACCATGGAAATCCTCACAGCAAAGCCCTCTGGGCACAAAGATGGACAAGCAAGGTACCATCAGCTCCGTACCATCAGAACACACCAAGCCCAGCACAGAGAAAGCCCAAGACCCCTGCCCCACCCACAGGACCCCACCCAGCCAGCACAATCCCTCTGGGGCTTTGAGGAGTGGTCGCATCCGGAACTGGTGGGGCCAGTCTCAGCAGTGCTGGTGTGAAATGGCTGCACCATCAGCAAACCGGCAGCAGGGAAGGATGGGCTGCTCACAGACAGTGTGAGGCATCCCAGCAGGTGATTGTGAAGATCCACCAGCCCACCCACTTGCTGACCCTAACAGGTTCATGGGGACACAGAGGAGGTGTGAGGGGTTGCAAGGAAGAGAACCAGAGCGCTGCTTCAGCCCGGCCACCCCGGTGCCACAGGGAGGCTCAGGCTGGCAGTATCGCTGCTCCACTGCCGCTCGCTTGCAGTTCATATCATGGGTAATTAAATCCTTCCTGTGCACGGAGATGGAATGCAATAGTCTGAATATTCAGTCTTTAACATCACAGCATGAAGAGGTCCTTGAAACATATTGCCTCTGGTCACCCACAACCATGGAATTCTGAGAAATGGTTTCCATTTCATAACACATTTATAGCAAGCAGATTTCACATCAGCCTCTTAGGGGAGGTGGTAGGATTGCTTCATCTGGGGATGCAGGAAATAAATAGAACCAATTTCTACTGAAAAAGATGAAGTTTTGTTGGAAATAAATTAAAATTGTCAAAACCTAAAATGAATTACCTCAACCTCATCACTGCATTCAGAAACATTTTTTTCTTCAGTAAGCTAACAAAATATTTTGCTTTACTCTTATCTATTTGATACATTTCATTTTGACTTTTATTTTCAAATACTCATTTTCATGCTTTACATATAGGACAGAATTTATCACTGTATGAAAAACAAAGCAAAACAATCCGATGGCACTGAACTTAAATGTTTTGATTGTCCCTAAACCCATTTTCTCTCAGAAATGCTTAAGAATTTTGGCTGTTTGTCTCAAGTGGGAGGAGAAAGAGAGACCCCCTCCCCTACAATGCTGGCTGTTCACCCTAGACCAGAAACCCTGGCCTCTGACCAGCTCTTTGACTTGGCTTTCATGCACCTGAAATATCCAGACCTCTCCTGTAGAGACATCTAAAGCTTTCAGTTCTGATATATCAGCTCTGCCTTAAAAATATTTCAGCCCATCAAGTGACAACTGTTGGTACAGCTCAGAGCCTATATCTTTCAACATTGACACAACAGTGCTTTCCCTTTGACTTGGAAGAATGAATTTAATGAGGTTCAGACACAGATCAGTATCTGAATCACACACATGCTTCCTGGCCTGTCCACACACACACACACACACACACACATACACACATCTCCATAAGGAGAAGTGGGGCCGCTGGGGAACCACAGAGCCACTCCGTTAGCTAATGCTCTTGTGATGGACGTGGCCGCATCTGCGCGTTTATTTGCAAGGTGCAGCTGCAAAAGGCAGCTCCGAGCCTGAGCCCACATCTCCCGGGCTCATCCCTCCCAGCATGTGATGGGCAAGTGTGCACCCCCCGGCCCAGCCACCGCAGCTGTGTCCTCACCTGTGCATCATGGCAAGGACTCGTTTAAGGGCAAAGCTGAGAGCAAGCTGCTAGCTGCCAGGGTTGCCAGGGCATGGGACATCCCTCCAGTCAGGTCCAGACCCCAGTAAGGAGAGTCTCCTGGCCACTGGAAAACTGTCATCATGGTCTATTAACAAGCAGAAACCCAGTTGCTGGCAGACACCTCCAGAAGGGGAGACCAGGCACAGCTGCTGCGGTCATGAGCTGTGTTGGAAAGGTCTTTTGGGGGTAAGGGTGAGGAATTACAAGTTAAAACACTCTCAGGTTGGACATGGTGAGCACACCGGCCCCTCAGGAAGCGCCTACATTAAGCATCCTTCCTGGGCTGCTGGCGAGGGTCCAGTGCAAAAAAAAAACAAACCCTCTGTGTTCAGGCTGGCTGAAAAAATGTGAGTTTTCTTCAAAAGGTTGGAGCAAAATGAATGAGGGATCGAGCCATCCCTGCCAGCAGAAGGCCGGAAATCAGATCCGTGAAGGAATTTACAAGAGCCGCTTACTCCATTATGAACGTTGATTTATCCCATGTTGCCACCCAAGCTGCGGGCTGTGCGGAGGCACCTGAGTGCTAGGGCTGACACTGCAGTTTAAGAAACCTGACCGAGTGCAGCCACATTCCCCATTTAGCATAAGACTGGGGAGCACAGATGTTAATTAACTTTAGGGCTTAGCTCTCCAGAAATGCCTCTGAAGAAAAGCACATTTCCCCCCCAGGAGGCCGCTGTCCAGATTTTTGTGTTTTATTTAACTCCAAATTTTTAAGGCAAAACCCCAGCTTTTTGTTCATCTTCCCTGATAACAGACTCCTTGTGTTTTCTGCACAATAAAAAGCTTATAAATAAAATACCAACATGGATGTCACACAGAAATTATCTGGAGGGGATTAGTGTATGTTCTGGAGAATAAAAGGAGCCAGCTGCATTATTCATAGTGATTAAATCAGCCCTCTTCCGGTTTGGGAGCAGACCCTGAAACTTGTGGAAGCTCTTGGGATACGTTCAGGATGGGAATAACTAATTTAATTCATTAGAACTTCTGTTGCCGTTTGTGATTTGTCCCACAAGTCACACATGATTGGTGCTACTCCTCAGTGGCCTGGTGAATTTTTTTTATTTAAGGCAATGACAAACAATGGCTACAGGATGGCTGCTTGCCCTTCTCCGTGTACCTGACCTCAACGCCGTGCGAACACAAGCAGCTCTGTGAGAAGCAGACCCTTCCCTAGCACAGGAATGGGCTCAGATGACCATTCCTGAGCATTAAGGAGTCAAGAGATATAAGCACTCTCCAAGCAAATGAGTATTTGGGAAGATGTTATAAATGTACCACCAGCTCCAGCAGCGCTAAGCCATCACTCAGGCACGGAAACTAACAGCCAGAAAAAGCACTGGGGCCCTCAGTGAGCAATACCCATTTCCCAACACTTTAAATTTCTACAATATACATCTTTATCAGGGACCAAGACACGACCTAGCTCATTACATGAGCACGTGTCCTGTGCAACTTCAGTAGATTTATGCTGATGCCTGACTCTTGCTGCACCCCGGGCAGGCCAAGAAGAGCGTGCAGTCCTTGGCAGAGCATTGCAGTATGCTTCCAGCACTGCAATCCGCCCTGGAAGTGGGTGCATCTGGGCCATTGCCTCCTAGACAGAAGATTTGTGAAGCATTTTTAAGTCCTTTCAGTTGAGAAGTGCTGTGCAACTGCTGGTGTCTATTATTATCAGGGAAGAAGGGGGAGAGGTAACAAATTTCTTTTACCTATGGGCTTATCTTGTGCTCCAGAGCAACATATTCAAGCATTTTAAAAAGTGTGCCGTTTTCATTTCATTTCCTTCCTACTTATTCCAAAGCAGCCAAAGCTAAGCATAATCAAGACTTAAGTGTTCCTCAGAGCCAGACAATTATTACCAGTCTCGGTTTCCCCATCTATTAAGAAGAAATGAAGATATTAACACAAGCCTTGCAGTGGGACACCAGGGCTGTAACCCAGGGCTCCCTGTCTCCCACACTAATTCCCTCCTGACAAAGCACAGCCACCATTCTTCAGGAGCAGTGGAGATGCCTCAAACTGCCCAAGGGCTCCCTGCAAGGGTGACTTAGCCCCGTTAGGGCTTTTGTAGAGCCTAGCTCCTCTCTTGGGGATTGTTGCCCCGCTGCTGGGACAGCTCAGCCGTTCAGAAGCAGCTGCCAGCTTGCTGCTCGCTCTGGTAACACAACATCGATGGGAATTGTACTCAGAGAGCTGCGATGCAGCAGCTCAGCCACCCGCAGCTCTGAGTGGGGAGGAAGCAATCCTTGGAAGAGGGTTGTGCGGACAACTACTGCCTCCTTGCACACACGAGCAAAGGCAAGAGTGCCCCAGGTCGCCAGGCTGGCTTTGTCACAGCAGCCCCCTTCCTCACTGCTACTCCCTGTCAGCTTTAACTCTGAAAGCTAAAACTCCCTCCCGGGCTCCTTGAGATTTACATGAAAGAAGTCAGTGGGGAGTTCTCTTCATTCATGCTGGGCTTATACTTCTAAATTATAAAGTGTGTCAAATGAGGATTTAATTTATATTTAACAAGACAACGTTTGTAAATTAATTATTCATCAGCTGATAACGAATAAACATTTCCCCCCTCCCTGCTTTTCACAGTGTTTTTACAAATGCACCATACATGCAAATCTATTAGATCTATTCTGCAGTACTTCAGACGTGGGAAAATATGTTCTTCATCCTCAATGTCGTTAGTGTGTTGCATGGTAACTAATGCAGCCAAGCACAGCATTATGAATTTAATAGTGCGCAGCATCTCCTTCCTAAGCAGGGAAGGGGGGAATATTCAACACGTGTATTTGGACATAACATCTTTGGGTTCCAGCACCCTGCTCACAGGCAGAAATAAGGAAATGATTTGCTGTAATGATGGAGGCAGGAGCTTAGCCCTACCCCCTGGAAATCACAGGCACTTCTGAGGCAGCAGAATCTGTCCCCTGGTGAATGACAGAGGCCAATTTTGCTCTTTCCATCTTTATTATCATTAAGCAATGAGATTGAGGTGATGCACAAAGCCAGCAGAAGAGCTGTCATCAAGTGTTGCTACAGAATTGGGCACACAAGGGCATCTCCTCACACATACCAAATAGAGGAGTCTCCAGCATCTGAATGAGCCCTGACTGCACCTCCTCTGAGCCCAGACACCTGAAGAGGTAACCAAGGCAGGTCCCTGGATGAGTGGCACATCTCCACTCACTTTGGTCAGGAGGCAACCACAGTGCTTGAGCTGTGTTCTCAGTGTTCAACAACTTGAGCCTCACACTTGGTTTTGTGCAAAAAAGAAAAGAACATTCAGCTCTGACCTCTGGGAGGAATTTAAGAAGCTCTGGGCAGCACTTGCTCCATTCCCAAGCTCGGAGCCATGCTGGTTCTCATGGACACTTCACGGACATCCTTAGGACTGAAAGACACTCAGCCCCAATAGTTGGCAACCACTTTACTTCTACAGCATCAATTCCTGAGAGTTAAGCATCCCTAAAGGAAGGTGCCCTTAACACCAGTTAAAGCTATAACCTGTAGAAATGGCGCCATTGCAAGACAAAACCAGGAGCAAATCCCTCCAGCAAACAACCAGTCAGCAGAAAATTTGAACCAAGTCTCTGCCATTGGCCCCTGTTGCTCCAGCCCTCCCTGGCACCTCTTCCCACAAACATGCCTGGAGAACCAAGGTGGGTTTTTACACCAGACTCAACTTAGCGATAAGCCAAGGACACCTAAACACTGTCTGTGCTAATAGGAATCTAATTGGGCATCCAGATCTGCGACACAGCTTGGAAAGCTGCCGCGCTGTGGGCGATAACTCATCTGGCTTGAGGTGCTGCTGGCCGGCACCCAGCGGCAGCAGGCAGCTCTGGAAGGGCTCGTGGCCAAGCGCATCCTTTCCCTGATGGTGTAAACACAGCTTTCTACTGCCCTGAGGAGTGCCAAGTGCCCCAGTTCCACCCAAAAACAACAGGTTCGTGGCAATGGGGAGGAAATCCCAATCCATGCAGTGACAGGAGCAAACAGCTGTGGGACCTGACGGTCCTACTCTTCTGCACTCTTCTCTCTCTCAGCCCGTCCTCTTTCAGCCAAGCCCCATCCCACTTCTATCATTTAACAATCTCCTAGCTTTTTTTCTGGTTACTGCCACATTTTGGCTGGCAGAGCACATAGGGTCCTTTCCCCAGGGAGGAGAGAATGTAAAATTTGCTCAGCTACCTAAATGGGAAACAAGACAGCCATTCTGGTCGACAAAAGATACCAGGAAATCACTTTACATTTCTTCCCCCTCCCAACCTGACTGCCTTCTGCTGACTCCTGACTGTTAAGGCTATTTTATGACAAGTGATTGATGAGGGTGATGCAGAATTCACACCCAGCACAGGGCATTTTCAAATAACCTATTCATTTTTTAAGGACCGGAATCAGTTTTGTATCCTGACATGATTTATCATTTGGAGGTTGAGCAGCGGCTATGCAGGGCCAGCTTCCAAGCCCTGACAGAGCACCAGCAGGCTGAAGGCAGCGGTTAGTAGTTAACCCTTTGAGGGGTGAGCAGAAGATCACAGGACACCAGTATTCAACCTACATTGCTTAAGTTGAAGCCACCTATTCCACTAGCATGTCAGCCCATCCTATAGCCATCAGCTTCAGATGCACAGGCCACGCTGGTCCCAGCTAATAGCCACAATAATGCTGCTATCTTTCTTAAAAGCAGAACTAGGATTTATCTTCTACACAGCCTGGCTACATGAAGGAGAAATACTTATGTAAGATGCTGTCATCACAATGCACCTAAAAGAGATCAATGGGACATTTCCCCTCTAGTGGGCCTTCCAGCCTACATGAGCCTCTCTATCTGCAGCAGAGAGAAATCTCACCACGGGCTCAAGAGAGATCTAGCTCTATATCAAAATCTGGATCCCTTCTTTTGGAAATGTGTATTTCCTCAAGTTATGCATGGGAAAAGGGAAAGATCAGGCAGGTGGGACAGGCCTGAGAGCTGGGAGAAGGCAGAGCTTCTCAGGTTGGGAGAAGCTATATAAAAAGGGACAAAATGGGAATGACATGTCCCCAGCAAAGACAATCTGTATCATGTGTTTGATGCTAGCCTGCCAATGGCTGGCATGACCCACAGAATGACTTAATTCACTGCATCAGCATGGAAAAGCAAACAAACATGAAACAAGTGAGCAAAGCACCCAGTTCTAGAGGTAACACTGCGGCAGCTTTGTCACAGCCCTCTTGCTTCAGGAGACACTACAGCAGGATGCACCCTCTCTCATGAGCAGGGGGGCATATTCAAAGTACAAGTGGCAGAAAGCTGCCATCCAAGGCTACAAGACCTGGGTCTAGCTGTCCTCAGTACCTTTAATATCAGTCCAGCATCTCAGGGAGAAAGGTTTTAAAGCTCAAGGGCATCACAGATTCAAGCTTAGGAAGTTACCTAAGGGGATGGGGAAGGAGAGATGTCCATATAGAGTCGACCTGGGGAGTCATATTGAAGTGTCTTCAGATCACTGGTGACTGTTGGGACCCAAGAGGAACCCCTGGACTTGTAGCATCTGGGCACTTTGGAGAGACAGTGCAGCCAGTTGTGACTCATGCCACAAGATACCTCAACAGTCTCTGTGCTGAGTGGTTTCCTCGCCTACCTGAGCATCTCCTCGCCATGCCATTCCCACAAACAGCAACACACAGGTGGGAAGGCTGAGATGGGCAGATCAGCCCTGCGGCAGCAGCTTCCCCTGCCGAGCCCTGCAGGCAATTCCAAGTCTTGCTGTCACACTCCCAGCTCGAATTAAGTGTGCTGGCACCCCCTGGGATCCTGTGCAGTCCTGCAGCCCCACCTCAGGAAGCATAAAAGCTTCTGCTGACTCTTAGAAAGAGCTAAATATGTGGCTTGAGCTGCTCTAGGAACGGTCAGGGCTGTCTTCAGCAGCACTCTCCCATATGATTCTCTGGTGTCTAGTAAGAGTTGGGTTCACACAACAGTTTTTCCCCTCAGTGGGGATGGATGTTGTCACCGCATGTTGTTTTCACAAAAATACTGGAGATGCTGAATATGCCTGAAGCTCCTGTACCTGCAGCCATATATAGTTGGTATTAGCCCACTGGATCTAAAATACTGAAAGACTGGGGTGGACGTATGTACGTTCTCACATACCCATCACCATGGCATAAGCTGTGTTTCTTAGGAAACCAGACTAGCAGCAGTGCCTGGTATCTCTGTTTAGGAGAAGAGATGAACTCTGGATGCAAGACTGGATTTTATAAGCTACTTCCTACCGCTGCCACCTGCATGGCTATGCAGTGCTCCTGCAATAGGGAGTAGAGCAGAGCTTCCAGCAGGGGTGGAGAGGGGTAAAGTGAATGGATGAGAAGGAAGAAGGAGAAGGAATGATGACGTGCATTGTGGTTTTGCATGGTTTTCTTGGCGTATTCTTGGGCAGCGCAGAGCAGATGGGACAGCCACCTATGACACGACACCTATGCTCTACCTCCAGGCACAGCAGTGGCTGGGGAGGTGATTACACCCAGCCCCTGCAGCCTTTTCCCCACACCGCTGCTCTTACATTGCTGTGGCTTCACGTCCACACACCCGCACGGGATGAAGGAGCTTTCGGTATCCGCAGGCAGCCAGGGATGACATCCACATTGCTTGGGCTTGGTTCTCCTGGAGGCGGGGCTCACAGGAACGAGGAAAGGAAATTGTTTTGCCTTGAGGCCGTCCCTGCTGGTGCACTCATCTGCAATCTAGCACCCAGCCAGGTGCCCGTCTGGTGGCTTGTGAGCAGGCGCTGCTCGGAGGCACATGCTCAGCGGTGGCCAGTCAGAAGGGCTGCTTCAAAATGCTTTCTGGAGTGGAAGTGGTTCTACAACTACAGTGCCATCCCTCTATCCCCAGAGGGGTTTGTTCAGTGGAAATTTTCTACTTGGGAAACCAAAAATAACATGCCGATCCCAAGAACTTTCTTTTTTTGGTTTAAGGGGGCTGGTTTTGTTTCTGCTCTGTTTTGCATCGAGAGAGACAAGAAAAGCCAAATTGTCCTGGCTGTACCTCTCCTTTGTCCTCTCCACTCCACTGCCCAGTGGACCAAAGAAGTCTTTCTAAACCTGACAGCAGTCAGGTTTGTTTCTTGCTAAAAAAAAGAGTTAAAAATGACTTCACAGAGAAAATAAGAATGGCAGTTTCCTGTGAAAAATAAATAATCAACAGTTGGTCTCCAGTGCATGGCCTGGAGGCTCTTTAGACCAAAGAGCATCTCTCTTGAGTGTCTCTGCAGCTCCTGGTACAGTGGGGTCCTGAGCCATGAGCTACTATCACAGTTGTGGTGGCATCAGTCTAAGGCCCTACGTACTGAAGAAGAGGTGTTGGACCCAAGGCACCCTGCTTGTCCCTCCACAGCACTGCAGCCCAGGCCTGGGCACCCAACTTTCACACCATCAGACCATTGCTATAGAAACCATCTCCAGATGCCTATTTCAGTCCTCCTGGGAAGCATACCGCTCCCCCTTCCAGCCACCACCACGCTGCCTCAGCCAGGGCAGCGCAACGCCCTGAGCGTCCTGGTGCCCACATGCTTCTCAGGCAGGAGAGGGCAAAGCCACCAGGCAGAGGTGTCTGTCCACAAATTGCCAGTGGAGACAGCATCATCATCATCCTCCTCCTTGAGCCTGTGATCATGCTGAGCTCACCAAGGGCACTTGAGGATGTTGCTCCAAACCAGGGATGGCTGTCAAGCCTTTCCACCTCTAGCTATCATGAGATCAGAGCACCTCTTCCCAAGGGCAAGGAGACAAATCCACCTCCTCTCATGACTATACCACCTTCACACCATGTCTAGCCAGCATGACACAACCTGCCAGCAGCACTGGGTCAGTCACATCCCATGCCCTCCGTTGCAGCAATACCACAACCCTGCAGCGACAGCACCACTCACCATCTGGATGACAGACACTGGCCCGATGCTGTTCACGTAGATATCCACATCGATAAACGTGGGTTTGACTGTAAAGAAAATAAAATAGGTACAGATGAGCTGGCGCTAGGATCATTTGTGAAGGGCTGAGGACAAGGGGAGCATCTAGAATCAGCATGGCTCCATCTCACCAAAAATCCCAACCACAGAAGCCACAAAAGCATGGAAAACACAAGACACAGCCAGGCCTGGCCACCACTGGTGACCGCAGGGAGCTCTAGGGGACACTTACTGCCAATGTCAGGCCTCAGCTTGTTGTCATAGTTCTTCAGCAGCGAGTTGAGGATCTGTGTGGCATCAGTCTCCTGTGCCTTGGGGGTAAGGACCCAGGTTTTATTGATGCTGAGGTAATCGTAATCGTATTCCTCTGTGCTCTCGCACCTGAAACAGAGAGACAAAAGAGGAGAGACATCACTGTGGCAGCTCTCTGGATGCTCCGTGGGAGTAGGGGCAAAGCTGGGTTTCAGATATAGTAAAGGAGGAGGATGCAGTGCTGCTAAAAGGCAGAACATAAGGAGCTCAGGGCCCTCCTCTCAGCCATGCTGCTAAGAAGACACAACTCACCTGGAGCCTTTGCTCATTTCAGGGTCCCCAGACATGCCACAAGTGGTCAGGAGGGTAGGCATGGTCCTCATCCTCCCAGCACCCTCTGGAGACATACTGCTCATCCCCAAAGTGTGGGAGCCAGTCCCTGCCCTCCTCTGCCATGTTCCTGCCCCTCCGCCTCCTGGCCCTCCTCTGCCACCAGCAGTTCCTGCTCCAGTAGCTGCCTGTTAACCCCAAATACCTCAGCTGCCCTGCCTGCCACCTTTCTGTAAACAGCAATGATGCTTCCTCTGCAGAAGAAGACAGTGACCAAATAGCATTTCTGGGGAGCAAGGCATTTACAATAAAATCCTGTCAGAGAAAAGAGGTCCTAAAACCACCAAGCAGGCAGCATACACTTCTGGCTTGCCAGGAACCCAGCCATCTGCCCTGCACAGATCCTCCAAAATTAAAGCCTTAGGCAAACTCCTCTGTCCTCAGGCCAAGACCTGGCACAGCCCATTCTCTAGATTCAACAACCCTTCTTCCCCAGCCTTTGGCATGAGCTCCCATTTAAAGATGCTCCATCTTCCTGATCTTCCAGATCCAAGCCAGGCAAGGAAAGCTTGCATCCCCCTTCAGACACAATCCACTTAGCAAGAGTTTCTCCCACCACCTTTCTAAACCTTTTGCACCCCTCCCTTTTCCTAAACGAGTTTTCCTAAGCCCTCTAATTAAATTAGGTCCACATGGTCTCCTGGGAAATTCTAACCACCTGCTGCTGCTCTGGGCAGCTCATTCACAAGACTGTCCCCGGAACGACACAGCCATATGTGGGGGAGGACGCCGAGCAATCCCGCACCCGGCACACCCCCCTGAACGTCTGCCATGTCCGTGTGTCACCGGCTCCAGCGCCAGAAGGGGTCTCGCAGCAGGAGCTGCCACTGTGTTGACACTTCCCAGCTGGAGCCTCCAGCTCGGAGGTGCCGTCAGGCACCACCAATACACATCTCCCTTCAGTGCCTGGGGAGGCAGAGCCTCGCAAAGGTACTTGAAGGGGGAAAAAAGGCATTAAATTGACATGTTGCAGTCAATTTATCAGATGCTTCTCTTTTAAAACCCCAGGTAAAACTTGCTTTCACAATCACTTTAAAGCTCTTTGCATCTCCTCGGTTTTCAGGCACCGGGATGTGTGCCCCGACAAGTGCTGGGCTGGGTGCAGCTGCATTAGGTATTGGTTCATCAGCTTGTTTCCTGTCTGATTGCACTGCACCTTCTAACGATGCTTAAGGAGGTCTTAAGCAACACTGTCAGGAGACACTTCCCTATGTGAGCAGCTGCAGCCAGGGCTCACCTGGCTGTTGAAATGCAGGCACGCAGCTCCGCGGGAGCCAGCAGCTGCAGGAGGCTCAGGGACCACCCCTGCGCCCACCAGAAAGCTGGGCAGCGCTGAGATCTGGAGCTGGCCCCACTCCTGTGGGGCACAAAGAGGGACACGTGTCTGCCAACAGCCCAGCTCAGGCCAGGGGCAAGCAATCCTATCTGCCTTCCCTTGCTGCCAGTGTTTTGGGCAATGCAGGCTGGCTTTAGCAGAGTGGGAAGAAGCTACTCCAAAACCTTCTCTCAGTGTTCCATTGACTCTACTTGAAGTCATCTCAAGACAGCTCACCTGCCAGCACCCAACTCTGTGTGTCCCACTGCCCTGCCAAAATCCAGTTCCTGCAAGCCGTAAGGCCACAGTAGAGCCCAAAACACCCCTCCAGAGCCGAATAAAACCAGGCTGGTTCCTCTGACTTCAGCCTTCTGGCTTCTCACCATTTAGAGTCGCTGATTAACACTCTAATGCTTGGGGTAGCATTTCCAGGGAGTCACATCCCTATTACAGATGCAGTGACACTACCAAAAATATGCTTTTTGCTAATGCAGCTAATCCGGGACTACTAAACCATACTAAGCCATTTTAGCATAAGCAAGCCAGCTTTTGCTGGAGAAAATATGCTTTTGCTGGGTGTCTGTGCACACACAGACACACACTAGCTCTTGCTGGTCAGGGGTATGACCCTCACGCCACCCTGTGCAAGCTCCTGCCTCCTCACCAGTCTCTCTTCCCAGTGGCCCCACTTCAAATCAAGAAGGGAAGAGTCCAACAGCTATTGCAGAGGAGAGAAATTAAGGTGACGTGTCTGTGTCCCCCCACAACAGCTAATGGAAATGTCACACTGCAAACCCGCAGCGATCCCCAACGCGCTGTGAACAGTTGCTGGCCTGGCGGCTCAGTCTCATGCAACTGGCTTGGTGACAGGGGACAGCCAGTTCTCATAAGTCTTGTGCAGCCAGGAGGAAAGACAGAGCCACGTTTCCCCACCTCTGCTTGTTGGAATGTCAAAACACCACTCCTGAGCTTGGCCATGGGGCTGGGACGCAGCTGTGAGTGTGGGCAGGGGGCAGGCAGGGGGGATGACAGCAGGGTAGAGCTGGGGACATTGCGAGGAAACCCCTGGTCTGACAGATGTGGTTGAGGCCGTGGTAGCTCCCGCTGGTGCCCAGAGCAGGAGGCCTGCATGGCAGGGAGGTGTCCTTTCGGATGTGCTCACATATATGGATGGAGTTGGACAACCCTCCTTGGGCAACCCTTGGCATTACAGCAGGACAGCGCTCTGCCTTGCCTCCCTAATTCTGTTTTACTCAAGCAGACACCTGTTTTGCTGAGGTTTCCAAACATACTGGTGGTCAAAGTAAAAGCCACCCGAAGAGCTGATGGCTGGCTCCCTCCCCACAGTGCCCAAGCTGTCCGACAAGGTTTCCCTTGGCAGGAGGAGCGGAAGAGCAACATGTGCCACAAGCCCTTGAAGACACTTCTGCTCCTTGCTTGACCAGGATGCATTCCCACTACTATCTGACACTGGTAAAATTTTGTACTGACCCTCTCAGCCATCCCTTGCCCTCAGTCAGAAGCATCCCGGAGCAGATGTAGATGCTGGAGCTGTGACTGTCCAGCCCCTCTGCAGGTGCAGCTCAAAGCCTCCCCTGCTCCCAAGGATCAAACAGCAGCAAAATACAAGAACAACATTTTTAGCCACCCATCCCACAGGGACATTCAGGCAAATTAAATTAGAAGCAGAATTTAAAGATGAGGGCTCACTAAACTGTATCATACCAGTTTCACATGTGTTTGTACCTCTCCTTTCACATCACACTCCGTGAAGCCCCAATGGTCAAGCCTACACAGTTTCAACCATCTGCCAAGCCCAGCTTTCTGGTGGTGCAATGCTGTGCAGGGATCCTGCCTTCAGGGCTCAGACTTGGGTGCCTTGGTCCCACGTGAGGCAGTACCCTGGGGAATGCTGGTGAATTAGGCTCTGTGGTGGGGGGATCGTCTGGGGAGTGCTGAGTCACCCAGCATGAAGCATCCAGCCCACTCCAGCACCAGGGCATGGGTCTTGCAGCTTTGTGCCAGGAAAAGAGTTCACACACATGTGGCATCTGAACCGAGCTCCTCACCCCAGCACCCACCATCAACTGTAGGGCAGGCGAGATTCACCCCCCGCAAGCTGCAACTGGGAAAAATGCAGTGAATGCAGAGCGAGACACTGATACAACTTGCTCCTTTCCTCCTTCTCCCACAGGCTTCCTCTCCTGATCCATCACCCCCACAACACAGAGACACTGCTCCTGGCAAAGCAGGGCTCAGGGAAGAAAGAGACATGAGGTGCAGGGCAGGAGGGAACCCGGGCCAGCTATTGGGGGAAATCTTCCCGCTCAAGGGCATGTGAATACATGATTTAACTGCTCCTCCGTGTGATCTGCCAGCTTACGTCTCAAACGCAGAGCTCCTGGCAGCGCGCTGCAGGGCTGGTAGGGCACAGGAGCTGGGGCCACCAGGGACCCCCCTCTCAGCCCTCAAATGCCCCTTGGCCCCAGCAGGCTGGCAAGAGGCAGGTGTCAGGGCACGGGGCCGTGGGGTGGCTCTGGCTGCCTTGACCCCAGGAAGGCCAAGCCCTGGAGAAACCGCAGCAGGGACGGACTTTCTGCCTGCACCCGAGGTCGGGAAACCTCGGCAGAGCAGACCATTAGTAGCAGGATCCATGCTCCCTGTCCCTGACTGCATTCGTAATACGATTTGATCGGCTTTAAGGCAGCTTATTCTGCCAATTAGCTTCAGCCAGTAAAATCCCTCTTCCCCCGAGCCCTGGGGGCAACAATCTGCTGACAACATGTTCTTTCCCCGATGTAGCCATTAAACTCACCAGCAGGGCTAAGAATTGTAAAAAAAAAAATAATAAAAAAAAAAATTAAAAAAAGGAAAAAGAAACTTAAAAATCCCTTGTGCGTGGGGCCTTTCATCGCTGTTTACAGAAAAGCGCTACGAATGCTGGCCCTGGGAGAGAACCGTAATCTGCCAGCCCAACGCCTCCGCTCGCCCGCTCGGCCAGCG
>NW_020799100.1:804510-813188 GCF_003259725.1 Athene cunicularia
AAAAAAAAAAAAAAAGAGTGGGTAATTATCGGTAAAATATTCAAGGCCCCAGCCCCTGCTGGGCTGAGCTGCTCGGGGGTTGCAGCTGGGAGAGGGTCCTTTCCTACCTGTTGGGGCTGCCGTCCCGCAAATAAAAAGGTGGGAGGGTGCATGTGTAGGAGCTGTGGGTCAGCCAGGGGCCACGGGAGGGCTGTGGGCTGTCAGCCTGTCGCTTTCTGCTCTTACGGTTTGCCAAGCTGTGCTTGGGTATTTCTTTTCGCTGCTGGCATCCGACTTGTCAACAGGAATCACAGATTCCTTCTTGGGGAGTTTTGAGTGAGAGCTGCTCGGAACCGACTTTGTTACAGCTACATGAGGTACCAACAATTGTCCTTTGCCATTGGGTTACAGCCATGAGTTTCAGGAACCCATCCCAGAGAGGCCTGGTCCTGCGTTCCCCAGAGGGTCTGGTAACACTGATGACAAATGAGGATTTGGTGCCACCCCTCTGGAGTGGAGTGGCACCATCCCTGGAACTGGAATGGGATTGTGGACAACTGACTCTGTGACTGCTGGCCCTGTCACAGCCCTCCTGCACCAGCACGGGCAAATCTCTGTGCCTGCAGCCTGCCGGACCCACTGTCTCACTCGCCTCGGCAGGATGGGGACATGCCCAGTCCCTTGGCACGTTGGGTGCCTCAGAGCCGGGACCAGCCTCGGTGGGGATGAGGAGTGCTACGGGAGTACAAGCAGTACATAACAGCAGCACACCCGGGTGGTTTTTCAGGGCTCTTCCTACGCAGCATCTCCCTTGCTGATTCTTGCAATGATCACCTTAAGCCCTCAAAGCATGAGATCTGAGCAGCCTCAAACCATAGGAGCCAGCTGCAGGCACCGCAGCTCCGAGATGTCATTTCCCTGTAACGGAGTAGCTGCAGATCATGTTTCCTTTATTGCATGCTAAGAAGCCAGCTCTGGGAATGGCAGAGTTTACAGGAAGCACATGTCAAAAGAGTAAATAATGGATACCGAAGCAGCAGTAAAGGTGAAAAGAGCCCTTTAGGCTTCAAAGCAATCCACTGCATTGCCCCCTGAAGTTTTTCAGGGATCCAGATGGAGGTGCGAAAGGTGCAAGAGGAGCCGGAGGGAGGACGTAGCTGTCGAGGACTCTGGTCATGAAAAGATCACAGGAAATCCAGGGGTTCATATGTGTGCTCTCAGCTCCCCCTCAAGACGCAGGATGTGAAGTGGTATGTGGGGAAATTCATGGGACTGATTTCTTTTGGCCACCCCTTCCTGCCACCTGAGAACTGATTGATGTGAGGACTGGTGCTTGGAGAGCTGGAGATGGTCTGAGCAGAGCTAGGGAACCACAGCCCCCATGATGATGTAGTTCTGGGGATACCTTTCAGGCAGGTGCATGCACTGGGACCATCCAAGCAGCCGTCCATCCCACTCTTCTCCATCTACAGTGGTCTCTTGTCATAACTGTCACCAAGTCTTTGACTTGGACCAAGCATAAGCATGAAGCATGTCAGTGGTGTAGGAAAGCAAGGGCAGAGTGCTGCTCTTCAAGGAAACACCTTATTTATCAACAGCACAGGCTCAGCCAGGGAGAAACCCATTTCAAATCCACGATGAACAATTTTGACCAGGAAAACCCACCCTCAGTCCAAATGCTGGGAAGGACAAAATGTCCTGCACTGGTGTTTTGGGAGGAAGCAGCCCCTATTTTCCACTTTGAAGAGACATTTATTTTGAGGTCTACTGTCAGAGGATTCTCCTAACTTAAACAGATGAAATGTTTTATTCAAGATGCTTTCTGTCCCTTCTGGTATTTCAGTTTAACCGGCAAACTAATAAAACCTATTATTTACAGAGTCCTCATGAGCACAGAGCCTGGGGGCCATGCTGCCACAGTAAACGAGGGTTTGCTGTCCTCACTGCAGGATTTAGCCCTGAGAGATGAGGAGACAGGTCCAGCCCTGGCCCAGGATCCCAAACCTTGAAGGGTTGGCAGTGCTTTCAGAGGGAGCCTCCCCACAGCCAGAGAGTCCTGTACGGGTCTGGGCACATCTGCAAACCTTTCTGAATCCCACTGTTCTCTCTCAAATGCTTCTTTGCAGTTTCAGTCATGAAATCTGTGCTGGTGGCTGGTGTTTGTGACTGCAGGCTGGAGCAGCAGGTGAAGGCAGGAGGACATGCTCTGCCCTCCTCTTCCTTGTGCGAGGAGCTGGTCACTCCTTGCCTCAGGCAATGCCAAAGACAAGGATTGTCTTTTTCCAAGGAGACTGCTCTCCTGGGCTGTGTCAGGAGTGCTGGACCAAGGGAAAATAAATACAAGTGAAGAAAAGTATTAACCCAAGGTGTTTAGGAGCTGGCTTCTGAGAAAACCCAGGCTCCTGGCATTTGCAAAATCCTCCTCAGATAACTTCCAAGGGTGGAGGAGCAAGGTGACCCACAGCAGGACTGGAGTACCCTGGGCAGAGACAGATCCCACAGGGCTCTGCAGGAACAGGTTGGGTGTGAGAGCGCTGCTGGCAGCGCTGAGGACACCAGGACGAGTAGCTGCCAGGGTGTTTGCAGGCAGCCACTGCCAGGGCCATGGAGCAGACGGCTCTGAAGGGCTGCACGGAGGTGAATTTGCCTTCCCATCCTCCCGTCACTGCTCCACGTCATCTGTCTGAGGACAGAACACAGTTAGAGCCACTGTCCTTGATACTCACTCTCCTCCTGGTAACGAAGCGGGGCTCGTGCTTTTACCTAGCGAGTGCATCCTCGGGGAGCAGTGCGGGTCCCCACGCTGAGGTTTCCCATGGATCTCCCTGTGCCCAGAGCTGGGGGCTCTGGCAGAAGGCAGAGGCTGGTCAGGCTGCAAGTCTCCTCCAGCAGCATCTGTGTGAGGCTGAGGATGCTGACACGCCTGGGATGAGAGCGGTGAAGGACATCTGAGGAGAAGCTGGTCACAGGGTCCCTCCAGAAAATCTGGAGGATTAAAACCCCTCTGTAATCCTGAACCCTTCTCTCTGAGTTGGGGCACGTCCTGCATGGTAGAAACATTTGTTTACTCTACCAGGGCATTTGTTCAACACAGCCGAGGTTTTGTCTTTTTCAGGATCACCAGGCACACCGGGCACAGCAGCAGATGCTGCATCTGGGCTCACACGACATCAATAACCGCTCCAGCTGGGCTCTGACTTCCCACCATTATGGACAGTGATGATATATGAAGCAGACAGGACACAGTTTGGTTTTTTAGGTGCTGGAGTGAACTTGCAGTGCTGACAGATAAAAAAAATGTGTTTGGAGCCTGAACAAATGTGACGTGAACATTTTCCAAGGAGAATGAAAGGTGTGGGAGGACAGCCCAGGCCGTAGCAAGAGCTGGTGCAAGCTGTCCCAGAGGGTGACAAGAGCGTTGATGGGGGTGAGAACTTCGCTTTCATCCCCTGCTGCTACTTCAGGCCAGGCCTGAAGGAGTCTCCACATCCCTTCCACTGTGGACATTCCCTCTTCAAAATTAGTTGCTTAGTGGGAAGAGATCACCTAACTGCTAGGTGATCTGATCCTGGGTGTCAGAATGGTTCTGGTTGTCATCCTGGGGATGGGAAAGATGCCATTTCCTGAGCTTTCATGATTCTGCTCTTCTGGCACTCTCCCCAGCTCAGGGCTTAACACATTACATTCCTCCTAGGGATCAATATGTGACAAGAGAAAATGTACATGGGAAAGGGTGGGAAGGGGAAGAGAATTGGCAGCATTTGACAAAAAAGGTAAAAATTGAGCACCAGGTGTTTCAATATTTTTTCAAATGGAATTTGCAGCTATGCTGTCCATACATCTGATGTTATATGTCCAGTACAGGACTACGAGCTGGCAGTTTGGCGTGACTCCCCCAGAATAACTCCCAGGCAGTACATCCATATTTCAGATACTCTGCGACTGCTGACACAAACTTTGGGGACATGCAGCTGCAGGAACAGGAGCAGCTGCTTCTCTTCACTGTGGAAATTCGGCTGCCTCTGGATGGAGACACATTAGCTCCTCATCAACCTGTGCCACAGTAGTTCAGGGAAGGGGGGAAAAGGAGCCAGGAAGGTCATGGAGGCAACAGCAGCTGTCATTAGGATGCAAACTCTCTTTCACCCAGCAATTCATCCCAGGGTTGCTCAAGAGCTGTGAGAAACCTGAGCTTGGGGCTCTTCAGAAGACATCCTGGGGTTCAGAGCAGAGCCTACATGTGCAGAAGATGGTGCTCACGACCAAAACCCCATGGAGGGACCTAGCCAGCAGTAACCCTGCCTGACCCTTTCTGCACGGGAGCTCCTCAGGCACAGCATCATCACCACTCGCCTCCCTGGAGGGATTTAAGAGTGAGAGAGGGCAGGCACAGTTGCCTTGTAGTGTTGATACCCTCAGGCATTGCTGTCCAGCAATGAGGGGATTTCAGTGACTGCTTTCTCTACAGGAATGTTTGTACACCAGTAAATAATGTTAACTGCTCATCTTTGGCCAAGTTTAGTTGTAGCGATTACAACCATTTCCAGCGGCTGGGCTGTGTCCTGTGCTCTGCATTCCCTCTTGCCCTGGCTCTGAGGTTTGCCCAGCAGTTTGAAGTTTTGTCAGCCTGAGGGTTCCACAGGGTGATTGGCAAGATGAGAAACCAGTGAAAGAAGCTTTCCTCCAAGAGCTAGGGAAGACCACAGTCCCTCCTGTGGCAGGTACCAGGTAATCTGGGGTCACCCGAGCTGTGTTGCTTTGCTGTCTGTTACGGAAGTGCCTCAGAAGCCCCAGGACAGATACCTGCTGTCAGCCCATATCCTCACACCTCTTCTTGTGAGCTTCTAGGCATTCTCGGGGCCTTTTCATTTTCCTCTCCTGTGAAGCTGTGGTGTCTTCCTCAGTAAAAGGGACATGCCCTTCTCATTCAAGGGCCTAAACTCAGGGGATGCATTTTGGAGGGGCTGTTTTTGTTGTTTGTGGAGGCAGTGCTTGGGACTGTGGCATTGCTGTCCACCGTGTCACACCAGCAGGGCTGCATTAGCAAGAGCTCACCAGGGAGGTGCCCAGCTGAGAATGGACTCTGCACCCCTCGATGCACTTTGCCAATCTGGCACATGGGGTCCCCAGCTCAGGGCAGCGGCAGCTCCTGCTCCTCGCCTGGAGCGGCTCGGCAGCCCCTCTTCCACCCCTGGCCCGAAGCATCATTCATTCAGGGGGGAGGGATCATCCTCTGTGATGCTGTTACCCATTCCCAGGTGGGGGGAAGTGATGCCTCTCCTTCCATCTCCTCTTGGCCCAGGTGAGACACAGCAGGACAGTTGGCCCCCACGGCAGCTCTGAGAGCCTCCCATGTTCATCCCACCAGGGTTCCCCCAAGTCCATGGCAGAACAGGGCTCCTCTCCTAGTCCAGACTCCATCCAGTGGCCAGCTGCTCTCTACTGCTGGTACTGCCATTTGTACCCTTTCCACCTCCACACCCTCGTGAGCGTCTGTGATGCTCCTCAGCCTGTGCCCACAAGAGTACGTGGAGAGATTCCATCACCGCTCTCTTCCTCAGTTCCAGCATCTCCTGTGAAACACTGACCTAGATTAACCCTGCACCATGCATGAGCTTGGGCTGTGCTGCTGTGGCTGCTGGGCATGCTGAACGCCACTCCAGTACCTCCTCCCCTCTTCAGGATTTTACTTCCCAACCAAATAGTCTTCACACCTGATCAGGTGGAAATCCAGAGGCCATCCGGCCATGCAGCCAGTGCCACAATGCCCAGCATCCACCATCCTTCTCACCCTCAGTTTTCTCCCCCTTGATCCCAACCCCTCCGATTGCCGAAAGCAATCGGTGGCAGCTGAAGTGCAAAGAAGCCGACACTGTCAGCCGCGGCTCTTGAGCTCAGTGCCCTCCAGCTTCTGTGCTGCCAAAGTCATTGGAGCAGAAATGCCTGCACGCACAGTGCCTTTCCAAAAGAGAGATGCTGGCACTAGGATCTGGTAATTGCCAGCACATCAGGAATGAGAGATCTCCTAATACTCACTAAGCTCCAATCTTAATCTTGTTTGTTGCTGTTAAGTCTCAGAGAAATCAGGCTGATGCGTTGAAAGGAGGTAAAATAAAAAGATTCAAGAGGAGGCTGAAGTCTCTTCAGAAAACTGAAGAGAAATAATCTTCAAAGGTTCCCACAAGCCTGCACGCACTGGCCTGGAAAAACGGAACAGATAAACACTGAGAACAGCAGTTGGAGCCTTGCTGGAGTTGTTTTTTAGTCTAGTGTTTAGTGGCGGGAGAGGGAAGAGTTAAGGCTTGAATATCAGAAAGCAGTTAGAGGATCTCAGCACCCAGGGCTTGACCCCTTCCCCTGGGACCTCATTCCTGGCATCACTGTTGCTTGGCAGGCTCAGGTCCTGTGTCAAAGCCTGGTTCTTGTTTCCCCATGGGGCTGGGGACCAGCTGGAGCAGCGGCACATAAGGAGCAGGATGCTTTTCCCTGGGTGAGATCTCCCGGGGGAGGGGGGGCAGGGGTGGTTGGGGCAGTCTGTGGTCCCTTCCCACTGCCCCACCTGCAGGCGGGATCCAGCCAGCTGGAAAGGGCTGCAAAAAACCAACCTGTTTGGGGGGGGGATGGAAGGATTTCCTTCTGGCAGACGGCCTCTGCCTGCATCCAGGCAGAGTGTTTGCTGCCCATCAACCCGGGCTCTCAGGGAAAGGAGCCAGGGCAGCACAGCACCTTGCTCCCACCACCCTGCTTGGGGTTGTCACATCCCTCCCGCAGCCCTTTGCCTTGCAGCATCCGTGCAGATGGCCACGTGCCAGCACCCTCTCACTGTCACCCAAGGGACACGCATGGAGGGGTCTCCCCTCTCCTTGTATCCTCCCCTGAGACCTGGGGGTCTTCCTGCAGTGGAAGCTGCTTTCAGACTATGTACTTGTCACTGCCCACTGAGCTGATGCTGAATCCCCTCTGCACCTCACAGGTACTTTTAGCCTCCCCGACAGCCCATGTGTGTGTGTGTGTGTGTGTGTGTGTGTGTGTGTGTAAGAGACCACAGATCATCCCTGGCATACTCCAAATGCACCCCAGTGTGGCATGACAAGCACGCACACCTGTGTCCCACACGCTACAGGGGGACATGCCCAGCCCCGGGAGGGGTCACGGTGCAGAGATGCACATAATCTGAACCAGATCATGTCTGTGCAGGCAGGGTGGGATCTGACGGGGGTCCCTCAAAAGTGGAGGGAACCTGTCTGCATGCTCTCAGCTGGAGCTGATGGCAGGAAGGCAACGTGTTGACTCCCCAGGCAGCGCTGCCAGCTTCAGGCTTTGCAGCAAATTTTGCCTTTGTCATTGCCCATGTGTTTGGTGGACAGGGGACTCCTGTCTTCTAGGAGGCTGTTAGAAAATGCCTTTCAACAGCAGTCAAACTCACCCAAAAAAAAAAAAAAAAAAAAAAAAAACACCCACACAGCTCTCCACACTGCGCTAAGCTTCACCCCCCTGTCAGAAATGCACCCGCACCGATAGAGTGGATATGTTGATTAAAAGTCCCCCAAAATGAATAGATCAAGAGAAATCTGCCATACCCCTGCAGCAAGGGTGAAGTGCTTTTTAATTAAGGACAAAGAGATGCAAATGTCCTGAATCATCACAAGCAAATAGCAAAATAGCACCTGTCAGAATATTAAAAAACAAGCACTCAGCGTTCCCTTGTGATCAGCTCGAAGGAGGCCTTGCATTTAAAAAAAAATAAAAATTCCACCGAGAGTTGAAAAATGTAATAGGCTAAGAGCGAGTGAGGAAAATGGCTCGATAAAAACAAGCGGGTATTACTTGCTGGTGATTTTGGTGCAGGAATGTGTCAGCGCAGCCGACAGAAGGGTCTGGAGCATCCCTGGTCCCAGCGCAGCCCGCGCCGGACCCTCGGAGGCCGGCACAAGGGCTTGTCCTCGGGGGCAGCATGGGGCACTGCTGAGCCCTCCGCTCCTTCCCTCCAGCACAGACCCCGCTCCTCCCAGGTGCGAGATCCCTGCTGCCACCCTACAAAGCCCCTAATCCCCAGCACTCAAATAACCCAGTCAGCTGGGAGAAAAACGACTTAATGCACACTGAAGCACTTTGTTGGAGGATCAGCCTCGGGGTCTGCTCTGTGCCCATCCCCTCGCCCGTGTCAGACCTGCCCGTGCGGAAGGAGAAGGGATTTAAGTCTTTCTGGGTAATGAAGGCGACAGGGTTGCGTTTCAGAGCCGTGTGACAAGACTCAGTAAGCCGTTCTCCTCGCTGAGCATTTGTTTGCGAGGCAGCCTGGGAACGCGCAGGAAGGGTCCTGCACATGTCCAGAGCCTTTATTAGGATGGATTACAGGGGAAACTGGCTGGAAAGGATGCCTGGATGCCGATGCTGCTGGGGAGAGCAGGCAGGTGGTCTCAGACTGGTCAGGGCAGACAAATATTTTCCCAGAATAAAAGGTTTGGCGGATTCTTTTGTGTTTTGGATGTTTTCATTGCTCTCATTGCTTGCTCTCACCTAAACTCAGTTGTGTTCAAGTTAAAAACCCAGACATGGGGAAAAGCAGTGCTGCGAGGAGCCTCCCCTCTGGCCTCCAGCTGCTGGGCTGCACCCCAAAATGGTGGCTTTGAGCACCCCCCAGGCTTACTGGCACAGCTGAGGCCACCACTGTGTGTCCTGTCCTCTTCCCCCCCCCC
>NW_020799100.1:813238-920364 GCF_003259725.1 Athene cunicularia
TCCCTGGAGTGACCCTAACAGAAACATCCTGATGATGCCTTCCTTCTCTTTTATTTTTTAAATAGAGTGAAAGCAATGACTATGGTTATTAGGTTTTTTTCAGCTACATCTTTGAAGACTGATGTGGACGTATCACCGGATTTGTTCCAGCTGCCTCACTGCATCAGAAACTTATTTAAAGAAGCAAAGAGTCAACAAGACTTAGTCTAGGAGACCCTATGCAGAGCTTCACATGAGCATGGAAAGATTTTAGCTAGCTGTATTTAAATTTTATTTAAAAAAAAAGTCACCAGGCAGGTCGACCCAGACCCCCCCCAACCACTTTCCAAGGACTGCCGCCTCTGAGGCAGCTGCTGGGGGCCAGAGGAGTCTCTGGGCCAAACTGGAGCTGTGTTTGCAGGGGAAAAAAAAGCTGTTAATGCTCTGTGTGACTCCTGACCAGCAGGGAGAAGCCTTTCTGTGAGTGGTGATGATTAATAACTAATGATAATTAACCTAACAGTGGCACTCAGAAACTAGAGCAGAGACACATGTCCCATCACATGCAGCTCTGAATGAAAACAGATCTCCTGCCCCAAAGGGATTTCTTTTTAAAATTGCCTAGAAATGATGAACTGACACAACTGGAGCTTTTCCCCATGCGAGCACTCCCCGGGGCAGTTTGCAGGGCGTGGAACTCGCTTCGAAGGGCCCTTTCTCTTCCCACATTGCCCGCTGTTGCTCGCAGAGGGTCTCTGCCGCTTGGCTGGGTGGCTCCCAGGGCATCCCCGCAGGGCTCTGGTGCCCCGAGCCTCCCTCTGCCCCAGCGAGAGGTGCTCTGTTGGGGCCCTGCTGCCTCCCCATCACCAGTCCCACCTAGTGCCCATCACCGTGCAGGCACAGCACCGACGCTGCCCATCGTGCTGCCCCTTCCGCCAGCAGAAAGGGAGGGGTCAGGGGCTGGAGCTTGGCGTCCTCCCCCTTTGGTCCGTTACAGTGATGCTAAGGGCTTCTTGCTAAGGGCCCTCTGAAGCGAGAAAGAAAAAAAAAAGCATCTGCCACATTCTCCATTTCATCTTGCAAGATGTGAGATCCCACCCCTCTCACTGCCTATCCCTGCTGACAGCCGTGCTTCCTACGGAGCAAATGGGCTTGAAACTCTGCGATCAAAGTCATTTGCATTGATTTCCATGGCCTGGTTTCTCTGCCTGGATTCTCCCTGTCCCTGTAGCCGCCCTGCCCCTTTGGAGCAGGAGCACCAGTGTCTTGCCTATCTGGGGTTTTGCTGTATCTCTGTTGCCTTCCCAGAGGAAGAAAACAAAATATTGGTGCTGGACGACAGTGTTTACCTGCAGGTTTAGCAGCACACACACTGAGCTGCTTTTCCTTGACCCAGTCTCAAGGTGGACTTGAGATGTTTCTCTTCATACTGTTTCCCAACCAGCTTTCCCAACGCTGCTCCCTCACAGGTCCCATCAGCAGCTCGCCTGTCTTTGGGCTCTGTTTCCTACCCAGCCAGCTCACCCAGCAGCCCCTGTCGGTGCCTCCTAACCAACCTGCCCCCTCAAAACCTCTCAGACCCCAGCGGTCTTTGCTGTAGGGCCAGTTGCCCCTGTGGATGGCAGCCAGTGTCCCCAGCCCAGGCAATCCTGAAAGGGCTGCTTCTGCTTTCTGTCCTGCTCAGAAAAGGACCATAACAGCATCTCTCACTCTGGGAGAAAAGAGGGTCTCCATGGCAGCTAGGAACAGCACTAGCATGACAGTAAGACTGTGCAAGAAACTTGATTTTTTTTCTTAGAGAAAATGCTTCTATTTTTGACAAAAGGCCTTTTTGAGGTATGAAACCTCTTATGAAACTTCTCCCACATCAGTGCTTTACATAAACTATTTTGCTGTAGTTGTGTTATTCATTGCACACATTTTACACCAGCGTGAACTAGTTTATCTCCAGAGAATGGAAACCAGAGCCCATCTGTGGGGCAGGGCATCCTGCAAGCCACATCCTCTGCAGGTCACCTTGTCCAAGACATGCCTATCACAAACAACACTTCAGCCTGGTGCGACTCCTCCGAACAGGGCAGAGCCACACTACAAAGCAAGAAAAGGGTCTCACCAGCCTGAACATCACCTTTAGCTGTGCAGGAAGAGTGTATAAATGGGCCAGGAAACATCATGCAGGTGTACCCTGAGTCACAACTTCTGCCAGTGGGAGCTGCAGAAGTGAATGCTGTTATGCTGACGTGCTCCTGGAGAGCCCATGGCCCTAGAGCATGGGGGGAAGACAGGCAGCTACATCCTCATAGCAGGGTGAAGAGTCCATTAGTATCACAGCATGTTTTTTTTTTCTCTGAGCCTGAGATGTCAGGGCTGATAGCAGATAGTTTGTTTCACAGTGAGTGTACAGCAATAGGTCAGAGGAACAACTGAAAATGCCACCTTTGAGGGGAATTAGATCATTAAAATGTCACAGTAGTACCTTGGGAAGCCAACTGAAGATTCCAGCTGCAGTTTCTTGCTCCCTCTGCTAGAAAAAAAACACCTGCCAAGCGAGACCAGGCCTTCTAAAGAGATTACTATTTTTTTTCTACCACCATTGTTTCACACCATTCCGCCAGCAAGAGAATCGTGATCTCATTTTCCATTGCCACAAAGTCTAATTTTGGGGGGTGTAAACACTTTCCTCCAAGCCAGAACTAAAGGATAAAGGGAGTGCTCTGGGGACGGTAGCACAGGACGGAAACCCAAACACCACCCAACCTCCCATCCCACCTGATGAACATTAAATTAATGGCAGTGCTATGCTAGGATTATTCCTTTTTCTAACTTTTCACCCTCAGGACATTTTCTCCAGCAGTCATTTACTCAGTGGGTCTTTGTCAGTGCTCCCTGTGCTGGGTTTGAGTGTGTGGTGGGTTTTGGTAGCGGGGCAGGGGGCTATAGTGGTGGGTGGCCCCTGTGAGAAGCTTCTCGACATTCCCCCCGGCTCCAAGTTGGACCCACCTCTGGCCAAGGTGCAGTCCACTAGTGATGGTGGCTGCATAATGTGTTTAAGAAGGGAAAGCTGGGAGGAGGAGGGAGAGTTGTGAGAAGGACGTCTGTGTGAACACTGAGGTCATTGAAAGAAAGGAGGAGGAAGTGGGGGGAAGTGCAGCCCCCCTGCAGCCCGTGTTGAGAGGGCAGGCCTGTGGAGGTCTGCACCTGTGGAGGTCCACAGTAGAGCAGATGCAGCCTGTGGAGGACTCCATGCTGGGGCAGGTGACTGTTCCCAAAGAAGGGCAGGACTCTGTGGGAAGAAGCAGCCCCAACTCTGTTGTAGTTTGTCGCTGGGAGGATTGAAACACGTGGGGGTGACCCATGCCAGAGCAGCACAGGAAAGGCTGCAGCCCATGGGAAGGTCTCACACCAGAGAAAGTTCATGTCTCCCATGAGACGGACCCCACGATGGAGCAGGGGAAGAGGGTGAAGAGTCTTCCCCCTGAGGAGGAAGGGGAAGCAGGACTGATCCCTGTGCCCCTGGTGGGGAGGAGATAGAGAAATTGGGAGAAAAGCTGAGCACAGGAAGAAGGGACGGCTGGGAGGAAGGTGTTGTTAAGATGTGGTAATGCTTCTCACTGTCCTGCTCTGTCTGTTAAGTGGTGTGTTGTTAGTGTTTGGATTAAATTGATGTTCTTTTTTAATTCACCTAATAAGTCTGTCTTTTTGCCCATGACTGTAATGGGTGAGTCATCCCTCTCTGTCCTTATCTCAATTCCCAAGCCTTTTACTTTATTTTCTCCTTCCCATCCCTGAGAGGAAAGGGGTGAGTGAGTGGCTTCCTGGTGCTCAGTCGCCCTCTAGGCTCAAACTACAACACCTTGTTAGAAATTTTCTTTCCAAGTACATATGGAAGGAGATCTTCACAGTAATAGCACATTTTAGAAGAGGCCACAGTAGGTAATGTCAAGTCCTTGTTGTGTCTCTTGTCCCATCTCCCAGTGTCTGCCCAGAGGTGATGCTAAGGAAAGGGGCAGGTATACAGATGGTTCTTCCTTTTCCAGGAGCTTGTTCCATGTTTCAGCCAGTCATCTCTCATGCGTTGCCATTGTCCTGTTGTCTCCTTGCTTTTCGAGGCTCTTGCTCCCCCCTCTCCCTTGGCAGGGCTGGGAATTTCTTCCCACACCAGCTCAGGGTGGAGAAGCAGAGCCAAAACCAGCTTTGACTGCTGTCAGGCTACCTTATGTAGGTAGCCAGTCACAGGAGAGCTGATAGCAGCAGCTGCCACCATCACCACTCCTGACTTTTCTCTGTATTTCTCTCCTTCTGCTTATTCTCCGGAGAACCACCACCACAGCTAGCCCAAACTTTCCCAAAACTCAGAGCATTCAGGCCTCAAAGTCATGACCCTTTACTCTCCCCCTGCACCATGCCTCAGTGCCTAATTGTTCTAATAGTTTTTCAAAGACTTCATTCATCTCCTGCCATAATTCAAGTCTTTGTTCCACACCATGATGTAGAGGGAATAAAGCAGAGTGAGGACAATGAAAAATCAGACACCGAGGGGCAGATGACTCCTTCCCTTTGACCGTGCACACAAGGAAAATCAAAGCTACCTGGGTTTTTGTTTGTCAACACCAATCTGGTCCAGGCGAGATAATAACCACAAATGCACAAGGCTGGGGTGCAAAGAATGGGAAGGGAGCATGCTATTGTGGCTGGCTGAATGGTTTGGCTGCTGGCAAAGCAAAGCCTTTTGTCCACTGATTTATTTTTTTTTCCTTGCAGACTACTTTATTGGTTACCTTTTGTTTCCCCTCTCTCTTCATATTATGTCATTTGGAGGATATTTCCAGAAGTTTAGGGGTGGCTGGGAAAGTGTAATTCAAAGCAAGGGCTTCATTGAGCTGTACCTCCACTTCTAAAGGGGATATTAATGCTGCACTGGAGTCTGACTGCATCAGTTGAACTCACCCTAGCAAATTTTTAACTCTTAGCCCATTTTCAGCCTGTCAGGCACAGATTAACTGTTGGGTTCATCTGTTTGCAAGGTGATCTCTGTGCCACAGGGACAGCCAGCCCTTTACTGTCTTTGATTGGATGATGATTTTTTTCTGTTAATCAGAAGAGTCACAAATGGTAAATAAATGAAAAGTCTCAAACCAACAAATTAATATCTATTTATGTTAAAACTCACTATCTGTTTTGTTTGCAGCATACCTGTGCATCAGGGGGATTGTGGTTATTTTGAACTTTTGTGACCAGTTCTAGCCCTGAGCACAGCAAATAAGCTAGGAAGATTTGGAGTCATGCCACACAGCAGGTTCAAGGCAGGGAGACACCCAAGAACTAGAATATATTCACAACTGAGGCTTTCAACCTCCAATCCTCCTGGTGTTTACAAGGAGGGGGAGAGAGGGATTGTTTAACTTTGAAACTCTAAGATGGCCTTGGTGTCCACAAAGGTTTTAGGAGTGCTTGCAACACAGCAGGAGCCAGGGATTGAGCTCTAAATCTATGTTTTGTCCCTGAAAAGCTGTTCTGGTCACTAATAAAGTGAACTCTGTGCTCTCAAGAAATATTTATCTACACTGTTAACACTCCCTGCTATTGTTGGGCATGACTGGCAGCCAGCAGCCCGGAGCAAAACTGTAGAAGCCCTTCAGCCTGAGCTTGAAGTGCCCCCGCTGAGCAGAGCGAGGGCAAAGAGAGGGTCGGAATAGCAAGGGGGTACCGCTGGGGGTGGAGGCGCCTCGTCAGAACTGTGACAGCATCATTAGCAGCCTGAGCCAGAATAGCAGGGAAGCTGGGGTCAAGGCAAAGGGCCACTGCTGGTGCTGCAGAGGGAGTCTCCAAGGCAGCATCTCCTCACACCACTGCTGCCCCCATGTAGCTCTCATCTGTCCCCCATTTCCATAAACCTCATTTACCTCACGTGTTGCAAAGAGGAAGGAGCAGCAGCATGACAATACTCATTCAGTTGGCTCCTGCAAAATGCAGCACTTTGCAAAACAGGCTCTGCTCTTCCATAACTCCTTCTGACAGGTTGTGCCACTGCAACCTGTAAGACCAGAGGGGAGAGGTGACCACTCCCCAGAGGGGAGGGCTACAGCCAACTCCTGCTACTGAAATTTTGTCTGGGAAGCCACTTTGCACAGTGTGAATATCACAACCTGAGCAAGACTGTTACAGAGCTGCAGCCTTTTCAGGCAATGGGAAAGTAATGGAGCAAAGGGCATCAAGTCTGTACACCACATGAGAAGTCCTAGTATGTTCTGGGATTTCCCAGGCTGATGTGAACCTATTTTTTGAAGCTGTCCTAGAAACCATCCTCTGGTGTGGTGCTGCAGGAGCACTGCACATCCCACTGGCCATGGGGAGATCCTGGCACATGGGCACAGGAACTTGGGGGTTCTGCTTGGGTGAAACATCACCCCAAAATCTAATGCACAAGGAGACATCAAATGGAAGGGGAAAATCATAGTCCCCAAACCTAAATGAAGTGGTTGTTTATACCACAATTAAACCAGGAAACTGCTTTCTGCAAGCTGTTGTGGACACAGCTGATACGAGCTCAAGAAGCAGCTGGACCAACTCACAGAACAACAATCCATCAAGTTATTAGAATAAAATATTTTTAGTTGGAAGGGACCTACAATGATCATCTAGTCCAACTGCCTGACAACTTTGGGGCTCACCAAAAGTTAAAACAAATAAAGGGCCTTGTCTAAATGCCTCCTAAACACTGATAGGCTTGGGGCATCGACCACCTCTCTAGGAAGCCTGTTGCAGGTTTGACCACCCCCTCTGTAAAAAAATGTTTCCTAATGACATTCTAAGCCTCCCCTGGTGCAGCTTTGAACCATTCCCACACATCGAATCACTAGGTACAAGGGAAAAGAGATCAGCACCTCCTTCTCCACTTTCCCTCCTCAGGAAGCTGTAGAGAACAATGTCGTCACCCCTCAGCCTCCTTAACATAAGGGTAACATAATTAAGCATAAGGATGTGGCTTTTACAGGCAAGTCCTTGAGCCACAGATTGCTGGAAGCTGGGAGAGGCTGGTGAAGCTCTGCAAGATGCATGAGAGTGAAAGAGAGCCTAAGACTATAGGAAACATCTGCTGTTTGACTGGTATCAGAAATCGGACACTCTTTAGACGAGACTGTGTCTCTCCCTGTATAGCAGCTCTTCTGTACCTGCAGACTGTGAGCCAGGCAAACACTTGCACTAACGTGGAGTTAATTTTAGGAACACCTGCCTTTTCCTGGCAATATTTTTTCAGCAAATGACTTTATTTGCTTTAAATAAATGCAATTTCTAAGCATCCAAAGTGATGCAAAAATTCAGGTCAAGTTCCCTGAATAGCTTCTGCCACCAAAAAAAGCAACAAACGCTCTGAAGGGTTGAGCAAATCACATGGAGAAGGGTTGGAGTCCTTTGGAAATACTCCTTTTTTGCTATTTCCAAAATGCTTCTATTTCAGACACTTCCCATATACTCCAGGGATAGGCTCCTTGCAAGCTCAAGAAACACAGATCCAATTTGCTGCTCTCCCCTGGGGTTACATCCCCACAGAGCTCCCTCCTCACCGCCATGCTCCATCCTACCACGGGACCCTGCTCTCACTCTGTCAGGGCTAGTGCAAATCACAGAAGTTGCTTTGAACATCCATGGGGCTGGAGCAGGACTCTGAACAGGCAGTCCCAGCTCTGGCACAGCCCCTGCACCACCTGCAGCCCTCTCCAGCCTGCGTGCCAGGCCCCAGAGACCCCCTTTGCTTGAGCCGTGTCCTAAACCCTCTCCACATGGTGCCTCTTCTTCCTGCAGCAGTTGTGGGGCTCAACAAGCTGGTGCTGGGCAGCTGAAACCCAGGTGGGCCTGTAGAAATCATCTCATTATCCCCCTCCCTCCCCAGGCCATCGGTTGGAGCTGAGCAGAAACAGGTTCCTTTCCGACATGCCTTGAAGAAAATGACATATTCTATGCAAGAGTTAAAGTGCCAAGGTATTCTTTTAGCTTTGGAGGAAAGTTCCCCAAAATGGCCACCCTACTGCAGGCAGAGGAAGACACACATCATTTCACGGGGCAGGGGCTGGTAAAAGTTATGCTGATGAGGGTTTTGGATAAATGCTGCAACCCATATCCTGGGAACAGCAAAGGTCCTCCTTTCACACTGTGGTCTGGCCAAACGACTTGCGGACCCTTGGATGTCCCCTTTGTGAGAACATTTATGGGGCTACGGAATCGAAGACCTCTGACCAAAGCGTTGGGTGGATCCAGATGCCGAATGTGGAGTTTTGCCTTTTGTGGCATGCCTTTTGGTTCAGGCTGCTCGTCACTTTGAAAGGAAGTCAGCACGGTATACCTTTTGCTGATTTTATGCAGTGTCTCCAAACTGTGAATCTCTCCTCAGAAGCCCAGGACTTTCCAGCTGGAAATGTCTCCCTACAACCCCAGTTCAGACTAACTCATATCCAGAGGGGCTAACATCACCTCAGTTTGATTTTCAGAGAAGCCCCAAGCATTCATAATTAGATCTCCAAATAAGCGTGTATCTAGCTCTGAGTGAATATCTTGGCTTCCAGAGTATTTTGACTAACGTAGTACACATTAACCAAAATTTTGGGAACAGAGAGGCTCATTGATTCAGACTAGGTAAAAACCAGCACACTTGCAGGAGACACATTTCAAATTAAAGATTGCTCCCATCAGACCTGCTTCTGTCCCTCTTCATACCCCTCCAGCACATAGGTCTCCTTACTGGGCCAGCCCTGAGGGCCACTGGACTATGACCCCTCGCAGGGAAGGGATCTCTTCTATCCAGGGCTAAATTTTGGGGAACAAAGCAGCATTAGCACATCCTGATTGTGTTTAACTCACATTATTTTGTAGAGTGCTTCGCAAAACCTTAGTTTTTTTCTAAAAGTATTTTTTTCAACTAAATTCCACTCCATTTTCTTCAGGCAATACATGAATTTTGTTTACAAAGTACTTCAACAAGACTTGAAACTTCATTTATGGAAAATGGGCCTCAGATTTCCAAGGCATTTGAAACCATACTGAAATATGGCAATTTCAAGCACTTACCTGTCTCCTTCCCACAAGTCTCTGAATCAAAGGTTACCATGACAACAAAGCCCACTCTTGGTCCAGCAGAATGAATTGTTTTCACATGACTTCATTATTAGCCGGGGCCCAACAAAATTACACAAATGAGATCCCCAGACAGCAGGACTGCAAAAAGCCCAAACAAGCAGCATAACAATTACACTCTAAACTTAGCAAAGGAAAGAAAATGTCACCCAACTCCCCAGCAATATTTCTTTAAAAAACATACCAAAAAAGCTGACCTCCTCCCAGTACCCTTGCAGGGCTATGGAAGTAGATCAGCTCTGCCCTGTCACAAGTTGGACATGATTTCCACCCTGGGAGGTGGCATAATTGCCTGCACATCCCAGCAGACAACTGCTAGTGTGCCCAGTGGGGATGCTGCCTCCCAGCACACTCCCAGGAAGCTGGTTTGCTTATGTTATCTACATGGAAACCCAAAGAGGGAGAGGAGTTGCTGCCTTGGGTGAAATGCAGCTTCTCGCCACCTTGAGCTCCCCATGGCCATCGCATGGTGCACCCAGGGCTCCTTCCCCCCAGCACCTGAAGCATCCTCACCCCAAGGTAAGTAACTCCACACATCTCTGCTCCTTACCTAGGACACCACAACACTGCCATGTGATGACAGACCCCCACCTCATCGCTTGCCCTGCCCCAGACCACCTGCAGCTCAAACTCCACATCTCCTCTGGGCCAGGGCCCTCACAAGCCCGTTGCTTAGAGTTGTTTCCCTTTGTAACCAATGAGGATGTGAACAAGATCCTCTGATCCTACTTGATTGAGGGTTCACACTTGAAAATGAATGTATTCTGGCAGGAGCTGTTCTCCAGGGAAGTGAGATAGAGTCACTCAGCAATGAGTTGCTATGGATGGTCATTCAAGCATAATAAATCCTCCTTATCAACCCTGTCTTGCTACCCCTTGTAATTTAAACTGGGTGTAATAAGGCAGGATGAAGGCAACGGCTAGCTTTACAGTCAAACTGGGGATTACAGTCTGGCACAGATATTTTAAGATTCACAATAACAAAGAGAAATTGTAAGAGGAGCCTAACCACCTTCCCTCAAACGCCAGGGGATGTGCTGATGAGTTACGGTCATTTCCACAACTGGGCTGGGCTGATGTATAGCTGAGCTGGGGTCAGACTGGAGACTTACTACTCCCAGACTTCTTGAGCAAGTGTAAAACTTGCATGTGCTGAAAAAAACCTGTGCATTGACTTTAGAGAAGGTTTTTGTCTGTATTGCATGCATTTTTATATATATTTTTTTAAATCCATATCACTGCATGCTTTTCTTGCCTTCTCTGAATAAACTCAGCAATACTATTTTGTCTCTTTTACTCCCCCATTTTTCACAAAAGCCTAAGAAGTACCTTTCTCTCTATAAGCTACTTGCCACTCTGTATAGCAGCTAGGACCTTTTGCTTTCTGATTGCCTCCTTAATGAAACTAGCCCAGAGCAGCCCTACCCAGGCCTAAACCTGAAGTTTACAGTACCACATCTGAAGAAGAGTTTGAAAGCTTGGCTTCTTTTCCCCAGCTGTGCTATCTGAGTAATAAAAAATGTTGATTTTTCCTACCAGCCTTGCCTGATTTACGTCCTTAGACTATCATGGCCGCAATACTGCTTCTGCTGAAACCACTGCTGCCAATTCCTAGATTGCCATTTACCAGGGATCTCAAAGGGCTTTTATAAAATGCCTAATGCTCAGCTAGCCCTTACACCTCTCTCCTTCTGAAGAAAATCATGTGGTGCTGTGTTTTGGGGACATTTTCTTTCTGCTGGGCGTCCATGGGGATGGAGGTGGTGCAGCCCTGTTCAGTGCATGGTCCCTGCTGTCCCTGGGCCTGCTGATTCCTCTGTCCCACCCCAGTGCCCGACGGCCGTGTCTTCCACACCCCCCACTGCAAAACACCCATTGTAGCCCCAGGGTGGGATGTAGGGGGAGACCTGAATCCCGCCTGCAGAACTTCTCCCCTGGAGCACGGACCACAGCAGTACATGGGGTAGACACCTGCTTTGTTGGTGAGACTGCAGGATTGTCCAAGAGTGAGACCCAAGGAGCCCCACAGCTCCCACACTGGAGGTGTCTCCCCTGCCCTGGGTTCAGAGCAGGGCTGGAGCAGGCTCCTTCTGCTTCCCCTGACCAGGAGGCTCAAGGAGACATTCCCTGAGGTGGGGTGAAGGAACTTTGCTGTGGCTGACACCCACACCCACTGCTCCAGGCACATCGCCCCATCCCCTCCACAGCCCATCACTTGCTGCCTGCTTAGGGGAGGGGGACAAAAGGACATCTTCATCCCCATGAAGGACACTGAGGATCTGTGAAAGGAGCTGAGCGCATCCATGCTGGGAAGCAGCCTCATTTGCTGCTCTGGCTGCTGTTAACACATCATCTATCCACTGAGCGTGAAAAGGGAAGCTGGTGGGGGCAGGAGGAAAGTCACAGCCACTTTCTCCCACGTCCGATTGCAGTGAGCGTGTGCTTGTGGTGGTGAAGCCTGGGATCCTCCGCGAGGCCCCTGCAGCCTGCGGCTTGCCAACACATGAAAACATAAGGGAGAATGAATCCCAGCAAACCACAGATCTGCCAAACGAGGGTGTTCTCTGTGGAGTAGGGTGACCGCAAAGTCTCAAACCATGTTCCTGCTGACAAGCTGCGGATGGACGAGTTTAGTCAGGAAGAATTTTTTCTTTCTTTGCAAAGAAAGCACTGTTTGCTTACAAGGCAGCCAGCATGGCAATGGTCCTTGGAAGAGACTCATGAACCAGGGTCACACAGCATTAGACCTACTCATCTGACACAGTGGAGAAACCAGAGAAGAGAGTTTGTTCTGCAGAGGGAGCCCTACCTTGATGCTGGGGTTTCTGATCATACCACCCAAATGCGTGAAGGCGGCTGAGCAGGGCTGGCTTTGGGGTGCCCACCCCACCTCATGAGGAGGCAGTTTGCAGAAGAGGTTTCTGGAACAGCCCCCTCAAAGGCAGGAGATGACCCCTGCACCCCAGGGGACCCTTCCCTCATGGGGCTGTGGGCCTGAGCTGTCCTCGCCAGCCACATTACAGCCTGGCATAGGGGACACATTTATCTGCTCCCCAACATCTGGTACCTCAGGAGCCACACATCAACGGTTCCCCTCCCCAAGCACTGCTATAGTATAAGCACCTAATAATAAAACCCAGCTATTGTGTTCCTAAGACACCTGTCAGCCTGAGTACTAAGTGCTGGGTTAATAAATACTTGCTCAGCTATGCCTCTTCTCTGCCAATTCTCCTGGCTCTGCCTGTTTTCATTAGTATTTCTTTTCTGTGGACACTGCAATTACACTCTGTTCCTCTTCAGAGCCCTTGTTCCAGGTTCAAATAGAGAAGTGATAATGCAGGGAAGCTTTTCACATCGCTGTTTATTTTTGTCTTCTGAGTCAGGAAGATCTTTTCAGGCTGGGACCAACCCTGTTCGGTTTTGATTTGAGGAAGGACTTGGGCGGGGGTGGGGGTGGGGAAAGGGGTGAAAACTTCAGGTTCCAGCTTTTATAGTTTAAACCAGTGGGGGGGTCCTTTCTTTCTGGCTTTTGCCGAGGTCACAAGCTATGCTCCCTCGTTGGGAAGACATAAGCATGCAGTCTGTATTGCTAAGACCCATGGTAAACTATCCATCTGCCACAGCATCTGCGAGCTCCGGCACTCCCAAGCCTCTTCTGTCATTCGAATCTCTGAGCAAGAAGGAGGATTCAGCTGAACGCAGCAAATTCAAAGGCGTAACTTTTTTGTTCAAGGTTGCAATATGTTTGGAGATATTGTCCTGCCAGCAAGTCCCGGGTGCAGCATCCAGATGGTGCTCAGGGAATCCGGAGAAGGGGGGAGGTTTCATTCCTTCTTCAGGCGTGGAAAACAACTGACGATGTCACCGGAGTTATTTGCTTCTCCTGCTATTTCCCAGTGGTCAACTGAGAGGGAAAAAAGTCCTCATTGAATATGTGGGATTTGACTAAATCATCTAAAACATAGCCAAAATTGCAGAAGAAAAAATCACAGGGGAACATAGGATGTTTCAAACTCAGTGCATTAGGAAGAACTTCAGCATTTCTTGCAGGTGATTTTTCTTCTGGTTTTGCATTTGAAGAGATTTACTTCATTTCAGATCTAGTAAGAAAAATCCTTCTATTAGTTGCTAAATATAACTTTTCATGCATCCAGGGAGATGCAATGAAGTGTCCTAATAAGCCCTTACACCTTGAACTTCCTTTCCAGCAGCCCACACAGTCACCTGGACACATGTCACATTGACTGAGTGGCACGGCATGGCCAGCTATTTGCTATTAGATCTCCAAATTGAGGGTGGCTACAACCAAAACTTGCTGCAGCAAAGGTCTCTGTACCATGGTAAATCCCAAGTCATGCCTGGAAGCTGTTTGGGTGGGCCAAAGTGACAGTGGAGGTCATTGCTGAATAACACAGCAGGGAGGGTTGAACTGCCCACAACCTTTCCTTGGCACACGTTTGGTTTACCACATGGCCAAAGATACTTGGGGTAAGGGCCTCCATGCCCACCAGGGTCTCTTTAAGGCATGACTCAGCTGAAGTGTATGTAGTGGGTTGGATAAACCAGTGCCTTGGCCAAGGCCTCTTCTGGTTTTCCCTAGAGCAGCAGAAAGCTCAGTTCATGTTGTACATAGAGAAATGCCAAAAAGCTCTACTGGAAAAGCAAAGTCTAATCATGGGTCACACACTGAGGGGAAAGGGCACACCTCAGGGCCTCCTTCTTGCCCACCCATCACACTACCACCATCCCATCTTTCCAAACTCCCCAGTCCATCTGCCTTGAATGTACCTTGTGCCCTTCACTCCCCTGACACTGGAAGGAAAAGCATTTTAAACACAACACAATGGGAACAGTGGGATATTTTCAAGCTCTTATTCTCCCCTGGAATATTTATTTTTTCATGGGTAGCTTGTCTGTTCACCACTGCAACAAACTCCTCAGATGAGCAGGTAGCCTCAAACCCAGAGGACTGGCTCCTGGGGCTCCCCATCCCTTTGTATGTCAACATCATTTAGTTTTGAGAAGCAGACCATGGAAAAAACAATGACACAGATTTTTTAAAATATGAATTTTTATTTGTTTTGATTGGAGTTCGAGAGAGTGGGTAGAGTGGAAAAGCAGAGTGATTTAAATCAGTGAAGAGGTCTAGTCCCGCCTTGTGTGTTAGATCACGAGGTTAGTAGGTGGTCAGAAGAGTCCTCCTCCTCCACTCAGCTTGCTAATCTTATTCACGTAGTTCTTGTTTCTGATGTTTTCTAATCTCTCTTCAGAACTTCACTGTAATTTTTGAGACATTTTTCTGTTGCTTTAACTTATTGAAAAAGCTAAAAGCTGAAAAAAATTGCAGGACTCAAAATCCTGCCAATTAGAATGGGCAAATTTTTTTTTTTTCCGGCAAAGGTTGAAAAATACGATTCAAAAATACAAACAGGCATTGAACATTGCACCAAAAAGCATTTGAAACACAAATCTCAGAAAGAAAGAGAGAGAAATAGAGAGAAGAAAGGTCACAGTTTCCGTGAGAAATCCCTTAAGAAAGTGGCTACCAGCTAGTCAAGAGAGAAAAGAAAGTCAACAAAAAATTTTTTAAAAAAGCTTTTTTTCCTAGTTGTTAATTATTTACAGCTGTAATAACAGGATTGTCATGCATTAAACTGCTGCTGGCTAGATTCTTTCTTATAGTGGAGTAAAGAGAGTCTCACAAGATGGAAAACAAAGCAGAAGACATACCGGGGCACAGACTGAACCTGAGGCAGTGAAAATAAGCGTATTCTCTGGCGACTTGTGGTGTGCTCTTCCCCATGATGGGCTGCCCTAGCCTGATGCTAATGCCACTTTCTCCACCCTGGGCACCAGTGCTACAGTGAAAGAAGCAGCAGGTGCCCTCACCTTCAGATAGGACTTTTGCCTGTGGCTATCCCCAAGTCAGTCGACAGTGAAAATCTAGTTCATGAAGGGATACTTGTGGTCACCTGACTAGATTTGGTGGGCTGAGAAACTCCCTTGTGACAACCGAGATGAGCCCTTCAACTCTAAATACAGCCTGGAAAAGGCAATGTAGCAATGACTCAGGTTTCCCAACTCTGCCCCTACTTTTTTGTCGTTGCAAGAATGGAATCGTTCAATGTATGACTGTCGTTATGGTTGCTGGGTGCCCTGCAAAAGGACAGGAGGAATCAACAGACTTTCCAGGGGAAACACAGTGCCGACAGCAGTGTAACATGAGCCAATGGACTTATCAAGTTGGCAGGACTTTCAAGCAGTGGTGAAGCAAAGAACCAAGAGCCTTTGAAGAGTGTGGGAGCATCCTGGCTCATGTAGCAAACCTGAGACCAGGCCTCCCTCCCTAGGCAGATGGGATCATTAAAGCTGTGTACAGAGAGATCTGCACTGGTGGGCACTGGGGACAGTGCAGAATAGGAAGGAGTGGCTAGAAGATTGTATTTTGTCCTAGAGCTTCACGAGCCTGTGGTGAAGGATGACAGGCCTAATGTTAGGACTAATCCAAGCCTAAGACTCTCTGCTATTTAACGAAGCACAGATTCCTGTGGTGGGAGGCAGGCATAGACCTAGAAAGAGAACCAGCTTTGCTTATGGGAGGTGCCATCCTTCATTCTCATAGCTGGGACACCACAAGACACTGATCAGCAATTGCCGCTGACTGCGAGAACCCTTCTCCAGCAGCAGAGGAGGGAAGATAGGAGCTACGAGTGCAGTTGCAGGATCGGTGCCTAAATGGTTCTCCTAAGACAGGGGGAGATGAAGGGGAGGGCAGGGGAGGGGCGGGGAGGGGAAGGAGCTGATGCTGGGTACCATTGCTAGGGGCAGCACACTGCTCACTTACCACGGCCTCACTGCTCATGGGCTGGCCAGTATCTGTCTTTGGTCCTGCTTGTGCTGAGGTGAGATAAGGTGTGATAAGGCCTATGCTTTTGCTGACGCCTCCCACCATTAGCACGACCCACCTGGATGAGCAGCCAGCACTGACCAACTGCCAGCACCTCCCTTTGCTTTGCAGAACAGCCCAGGCTGAAGTACAGCCCCTCCCTGCGGCGTTCCCCTGGCTAGGGAAAGCTGGAATGGATCCCATCAGGTTTGGTGCTCCCTCCTGAAGCAGGTAGATACCTCACACCCCTTTACAACGCTCAGCTACACATTCCCTGGTTTTGCTCTGGCATAAGGACTAACTGCTTATGGCATACAGCTGTTGAAAAGCCATGATGCCCTCCTGGGAACATCCCGGTGTGTTGGAGAAGTTGTGACATCTGGGACTAAGTTCTCCTGAAAGGTGCTAAACAGCACTGCCAGCAGTGTCCTTGGTCCAGGCAGCAAGCCTGCACTGAGACCCCAGCATGGAGAGAGGCTCACTTTGCTCCCTGTTCCTCCCAAAGCCATCTGAAGACTAGCAGAGAGGGACGCACCTCCTTCCAGAAGATTTACCAAAGAGAATGAGGGGGAAGTAAAATAATTGAAAATGGCCATTTTCTCTTTCAAAGAGAGAGAGGTTTGATTTTTAGCTATAAAGAGTTTGTGAGCATAAAGATACACACACACATGCATATATATAGATATAGATATAGATATATGTAAAAACCTTTGGCTGACTGAACAATAACAAGGTCAAAAAGTAAATATTTATACCTGGAAGCCATCAATTTCATTTGTATTGTGGCCTCTTGCCAAAAATGCCTTCAGGAGTAGTTCAGCTTGATATGGAAAGAGGATTGATGAATTGTTCAGGGGGCTTTCTCTCTACTTTGACATTAATAGAGCGTTTATGTTTTTATGAATGTGCCCCTCACCCTGGCTGAGCTCTCCCCACCCCCAACAGCCACCAAGGAGTCAGGGAAATGTTGCTTCTCTCGGTTCTGCAAAATCCACACATTTATTTAATTGGGTAGGTTATAGTGGCCCCAGACAAACATAAAATTTGGGGAAGAGGGCCTGGAATGAGGGCTGGCCTGATGCTGCCTGCTGTGATGGTGCAGTCCCACGGCCCCACGCTGGCTCTCCGCCACCCCCAGGTCCAAGCATGTGGAAGTGGGGGGGCACTAGCATGTCCCTGCCAAACCGTTCCCTAAGTGAGCCCATTGAGAGCTGCCTGGTCCTCTCCTACTCATGGCATGCCCTGTCAAGCTGGGAGAGCACAGTACCTGTCCTCAGTAGCCACTTGCCTTTGACCATGATCCTTCCTTTAACAGCAGCGTGTGTTTAACTGCTCTGTTCCTCCAACAGCTGTAAAGAATACTGCAAGGAGGCTGTTACTGCAGCACCCTCCGGGGGGGCAACTGCTCCAGGTTTCTAAAGGTCTCAGAGAGTAGAACAGAGGGTCTTCCTATGTGAGGTGATTTGGAGCAAGAGAAACCCCTTCCTCGTATGTGATGCAGCCCTATAACCCTCACCAAGGGATGGCTGAAAGAAATACAAGATATGGACAGAAGAAATCAAGGCAGCGGAAAAGAAATGACCGCACTTGCACCTGTCCATAGGATAGGCTTGCAGAAAAAAGGTTGGTCCTGACCTTGTGTGCATGCATGGCTTGTGTCTGGGAACAGCAAGCATAGGGTCTGCTTGCACAAGGGGTGTCCTACAGCAAACAAAGTAGGACCCGGTGTCACTGTGATGGCGAGGATTAGGATGGGGGTGAGCTGTGCTGGCCACAGCACTTGTCTGTAAAACCCAGGGAGTGGCACAGCCAGCTTTGCTTATGTTGAGCTCTGTGCACAGAGGAGAGATGGGAAGCTCTGCCTCGGGTGTCACAGTCCTGCTCAGTGACGTTCCAGAAGCTTTTGAGACGTTGTGTGGGGGTGACTCCATCAGCCCTTTAGAAGAACGGGTGGGACTGAGGGACCTCTTCTGCCCCATCCCTCTCCTATTCCCCCGCAGAAATGTCACAGCACTAACATGGCACTGGCAGCCACCACATGCTGCCTGCCGTGCTTGCTTGGAGGACCTCAGCCGAACCATCCTCTGCCTCCCCGGGGCGCAGAGCTCCTGAAAGCCGCACTGCTTTGGCCCATGTGCGGTTTCAGAGGAGGGAAGAGGCAAGCTGCCAGCACCAAAATGTCCCTCTGACATTTTCAGAAGGAATGCAACTGCAGGCTTGGACTGCGCTGTGTGTGTCCCAGGTGGTGCAAGCTACAAAACAGGAGTGCAGACTGAACAGATCATTTTTATCACCCTCAAATTTCTTCCTGGGAGACTCTCATAAAGGCAGGGAGGCTTTGGACCTTGCCAGAAAAAAAGAATATTAGAGTATTGAGGCTCACAGTGAAATGAAGTGCCCACTCTGTGCACAAGTGTGGATTAGACTATCAATAGCCACGTACAGATCTATTCCTATACAGGACCAACTATAAAAATGGAGCCCTTAGATGCTATCACAGCAAGCAGTAAACCCCAGTAATTGATGCTAGGTTAACTCTGGCCCAGCGTGCCCTTAGAAGAAGCCCCTATCAGCAACCTCGGGTTAGCTGGGAAGAAAACGTCCCAATTTGAGCTGCTGACAGATTTAAAAAAAAAAAGAACATTATCTTCTCTGTGATGTCTGCTGGCAGGAGATGTTAAACCACTTATTTATAACTATCTTCCCGAAATGCTTCCCTGCTTGGAAGCCAAACTACAAATTCTGTTTGGTTTGTTGTCTTTAACCAAAGGATGCCGGTATTTCTGCTTCCAGCTGGCAAAAAGACTTGGAGCGAGTGCCAGGCTTTGGTGGGAATAGACTTGGCTTTCAAGGCGTGCTAACACAGATCCAGGAAGGCAGCCTTTTATCAGGCAGAGAGCAAAGTTTTTTGAGCCAGGAAGAGCAAAGATGAGCCAGCAGATGGGCGTCACCAGCAATCCAGATTGGTGGGCTGTGTCCTAGGGAGGGGCAAGAGTCTCAGTGTCGAAGGGAGGGAAGAACTAGGGGAAGAAACAGGCAGGAGATTCACCTTGACAGGTAACTGAGCCAGATCGGATCACCTGCAGGAAGGGAGGAGGCTCAGATGATGCCCCAATGCTATGCCCGGCACCACAGAGAGGTCCAGCCCTGGCACTTTGAGCATCACCTTGCCCCAGTGAGCCTGGGTGGCTCTAGGGGGGCAGCAAAGGCAGCATCTGCAGGTGCTCGGGCTGCTGAGAAGCCGATGGTAAGACCTGAAAATTTATGGAAAGTTCTATGGAGCAGGCACCAACAGACACAGGAACATGTAGCAAGGTGATGCGCGACAGGAGCTGGCCCTTGGGGTAGAGATTTTGGGGAATGCTCAGGCAAGCAGAGGAGACCACCTCTGCACCAGGGCTAGCTCAAGTCACTGGATCCAGTATTTAAGCTTGCCTTTAATGTGATTCTGCTAGTAAACACAATATACTCTTTGTTACAATTTTATTGTGTTTGTTTTGCTTTTTATAGGGTTTCTATTCCATTCACTTTGGCCTGAGTATTATAGTGACATGAATGTTTTATAAGATACACTTCATATAGCTTGTTTAAGAAAATGACATCCATGTAGTTTCCAAAACAAATAGCGTCACGGCCAGTTAGTGTAGCACTCCCCGACAGAAAGCCCAGGGAGCAGGAGGGCGGCAGCAGTGGCACTGGCTCCTGGAGGGGATGCTGCTGGCATGGAGGGAGCGCAGGGTGCCTCGGTGGCCAAGGGGCAGGGGGCTGCGGCAGGGCAGTGCTGGGGTGGCCGGGCTGTCAGGGCCGGAGGGCTGCAGCAGAACCAGGAGGTCAGTGCCAGGAGGAACAAGGTGCCCCAGGTGCAAAAGCAGCTGGGATGCCCCCCCTGCCCAGAGGAAGGGCTGGAGACAGCGCACTCTCCCTCTGCTCCTCCAACCCAACGCTGGGTGGGCTTTCCCTTCCTTGTTACCCAGCGGGGAGCCCTCGGGGATGAAAGGCACTGTAGAAATATCATGCGCAGTTTGGGGTGCAGATGCTGTGGGGGAGGATGGGGAGCGAGCTGGTTTCCTCAGCATCGCCCCACAGGGGGGGAAGTTGTCATCTCTTGCCAGATGCTGCCTGCTGGTGCGGATGCAGTCCTGGACTGAATGCACCAGGGACTGAGCTAAATGTCTCCTTGCCCCTCTCCTCGCCACAGCTATAGGCAGGGGGAAGGACTGCACTGCTGTTGAGCCAGCAAGATTGGTAAGGGATGGGCAGGACATGCACAAATGCCACTCACGCTGAAGGACAAAGTGTCCTGGCCTTCCCCGCTCTGTCCTGCCATCCCCATGGATATTCCAGGTGGGACAAATCCTGTGCCTTGTGCTCAGCCCCGCTTCTGTGCAGGCAGGGGTAAACTGAGCTTGGCACAGTGGCTCGAAGCAATGCTGAAGACATCATCTTGGGGGTGCTGGGGCCTTGGCCTGGCTGCGTGCACCTGAAACATGCATGGGGGCAGCTCAGGGGGGGCAGCCAGATGGTCGGAGGGAGGCCCAGCAAAGAGGGGCTGCATTGTACCCTGGGAGCAGGGCCAATGGCAGGATCAGTGCTGGGGACAAGAACTCACCAGGCACTGGATGTCCTTCCTTGTAGCAGGACAGTGTGTCCATGGCTCCAGGCACCAGGGAAAGGGGACAGATGGCTTGAACGCCACCATCTTTTCGGTTCTTGACTGTGGTGGCTGGGAAGGGAGAAAAAACCCTCTTTCCAAGGCACTGGAGAGCCTTCCTGGGAAGAGTGTGCAGGTGTTAAGAGTTGGGTCTTAGATCTCAGTGGCTTTGTGGGATGGCAGCTGGCTCTCATGGCTCTCTGGGACAGAAGTATCACCCTGCTGTTTCAAAGATCCCCTTCTGTTGTCCCATAGTGCTGAGGATGCTCAGCTGCATCTGTTCCCCAGGGACAGGGAGGTACCTGGGGACTGACTGTCTCCTGACCCACTGGTGTGTCCCACAGGAGACAGTCTGCACCTGAGCTGGCCTGGATCAACATTGCTGCTGCTCCATGAGCTGGAATTCCCTGGGCTGTGCTCCTCCTAGTCAGCGTGGCTTACCCAAGAGGTAGGGGATTCTCTTCCTAAATTTACCCATGAACGACAAGATAGGACTGAGGGGTGCTGAATAGCCAAAGGAAGATGAATGGGGATCTGGAAGAAGGGACTCGGGCAGAGGAGGTGCCAAGAAGGATAAGTGGATGGGGCCAAGACAAAGTGGTAAACCACCCATCTGAACACAAACTCTATGGCTTCCAGTCCTGATGCTGAATGCACGTGGCTTCACAACTTCTATCTCCTCCAAGACATTATAAAGCTCCTGTCTTGACTTCCTGACTGGCCCTGAGAAGAATTATTTCTCTGGTTGGAACCATCCCACCCTCTAAAATGAGTTGCCCCAAGAGTGCAGGATGGCAGATGGACAAGACTTTTCTTGCCTGTTCTTGTCTGGGGAGAGACATGGAGGGAACCAGCAGCTGGATTTGATGAAGACAGAGAGGAAGAAGCCCTGTAGATACCTATAAGATGCTGCCACCCTGTTCCAGCCCTGCAGTGGTTCCATGGACCATGGCAGTGGTGGGTTTGCCCTCAGCAGGCACTGGGCTATGAGCTGGCCCATGCCACGCTGCTCCCTCAATGGACCAGCTCGCCCTGCATCCACAGCCACTGAGCACAGAGCATCAGGCACTGAAGGGCAGGCTGGCTGGCTGACTGACTCTGGAGGCCTCCCCATCCTTGAGCCCAGGCCACCAGGAGCACCCACCATGCTAGGGCAGTCCACTGCAGAAGAGGAAGAGGGGGGTGGACCACAGCAGCAGCCCCCAGCAGGGTGGACAGTGGAATGGCAGTGGCATGCAGACCATGGAAACAGCAGGAGGTGGAGGAGGTGAGATGGAAGCACGGGGTGACTTGGACAAATGGGGGACATTAGACTCACAATGTTAGAGGCACAACTTGTTATGATCCTTTTTTTTTCCCCCCTTTCACCATCAGAGACAAAGTAAAGTGAAACTGAAGTACACAGGATTAAATTAAAATCAGTTTTGTTTACATTATAAAAGAATGATCTAATAGTAATAATAATAATAATAATAATAATATCAAATGAACAATAATAATTAAAGAAAAAGGGAAAGAAGAAAGCCCTGGAGAATTCCTGCCTGGATGGTGCTCACTGATGGAAGGTTTGTGTGACCGGTTTTATTGTTTGGGGATCATTCCCTTGATAGCTGACTCCCGGTTTACATATGTGGCCCAGTAGACTAAGTTGAAAATGGCAAAGAGGACTGGAAAGACGATGCGGGACATCTTGTCTACCTTGCTGACACTGTTGTATGTCTTCTTACTATCTGGGAGCTTCTCCTCTATGCGGGTCATCTTGGGGGGTACGTTGGTGGCAGTAGCAGTGGCAGCAGCACTCTTGGAGATGGTGGGCAGGCCGGGGTCCTTGGCAATGTTGAGAGCATATGTGGTGCCAACGATGTTGTAGGTATTGTTGGTTTTCTTCGCTAATGCCACTGGCTCTTTTTTCTAGGGAAGGTGGAAGAAAAAAACAATATAGAGATGAAGTGACCATAGAATTGCATGGAGAACATTTTGTCCTCTGAGTTTACCTGCTTGCCTGGATGAGAAGATGGAAAAGGGTGCGAGGAGCAAGAGACCAAGAAGGCGGCATTGTGGCAGGGAAGGGAGATGTGGTGAGAAGAACCCATGACATCTGCCACTCGAGGGCTGCTGGAGCATAAGGACATGCTGGGCTGGGGTGGACCAGCCTCTCCAGGTAAGCCTGGCATGTAGCATGTAGCACAAAGAAGTCCTGGCCTGGCAGCTAGGTCCTGCTGCAAGTCAAAGAACTGAAGCCACACAGCTGGGTTTGTAGCCTCCTTGCAGCCCCTTAGATCAGAGTAGTGGTATAAAAAGATGTGTGCAGCTGCACTTGAGCAGTAGCTGCCCCAGATGGGCAACTCCTTGGTTGCCTGAGTGCTGTCGGGTCTATGCTGCGTGTTGCCAGGTCAGTGTAAGTGAATGCAGGCTCAAACTGCACAGACTCCTTGTTCTATCTCTCAACTGGACTGTGTTTTCTGTTGCATGTAAGGTTCAGCCATGGAGAGACAATGCAGGAATGTAGTCTTTAGAAAAGAATGACATCCTTTGTGGTCATCCTGGGGGACAAACTTGATTTTCTGCTTCCTGGGTCAGGGGAGAGGAGGAGACATCACAGAGGATTATAGTTTTTTTTTTGTAGCAGAAAGCCAGTGGCTTTAAGGATGTGGGTGAGAGCATTGCAATATTTTTTTGCCATATCACGCACTTCCTCAGTGCCCTGAATACCTCACAATCTACCATCATGATGTACAAAATGGGACCCTTTAGAACACCTCATGGCCTACTCAGGTAAGCTACAGAACGGATTGAAGGCATTTGCACTAACCCTGCATTTCAGGATTGCTCAACACAGCACTATAGGGCAGAGGTAAGCCTTTTATCTTGCCTTCATATCTAAGGGTTGCTGCAAATCAAAGGAGATAAGTGCACCCCTCCCACAAGGCTCCAGGGACAGCCATGCTGCCCATGCTGAAGGGAAGAGAGCTTGCATAGCGAACGGCAAAAGAGGCACTTACGTGTCAGACATGATGTACTGAAGGACGATGGAAGATGATGAAGAGAGACAGTTCAGATGTTAATGGTCATGAGCAGACAGGAAAACAGAGCTAGGAAGTGATGACAGGTGTTGCCCCCACTCTGGGGATCTTCCTGCTGCTGTCAGGGACCTGAGACCAGCTGCACCATATGGTATAAAGCAATCCAGGTCTACCAGGAGAAGCCCACTGAATGAAATCTATTCACGTGCAGACATCAGGCACTCTACACGTCCCAGCACTCGCATTCCATGCAGTGTCCACTGTAATTACACCAAGAGCTAGCATTAGACACAGTAATGACTCATGGTGGGAATCTAGTATCTAAACTCAGAACAAGGTGTGCCTTCGGATTTCCTTTTCTATTAAAAAGCAACCAAAACACAAGGTAAGGCTCATCCAGGCATTTCTCAGGGGTGCTTGGCACAGTCTTGAATGTATGTGTGAGGGAACCATGTATAAAGTGATCATCAGGAGAAGGGGCAAGTGTACAGCCAGCGGGTCCTGTTCATCTCCCCACCCAAGCCTGGGAATTGGTAACAGCCAGCTGGGTAGCACTGGGAGTTAGAAAGGCCAGATTTGCCCAGTCTGCTCTGCAGAGCTATTCCAAAGGCTTTAGCTTTCATGCTATACTCCCATTTTAAATGTTTCTACAAACACTACGGATATTTCTGGTTACCTTAGGAAATGAATTTTCCACAGTGATTTTCAGAGGGACACTAAAAGCATACTTCTGTGCAATCTTGAAACTCCTCTCCAGTAACATCATAGCCAGGCCTGCAGTCTCATAATAATGCCATCAATTACAGAAATTAACTTGCTGTTAGAAGGAGGTCTAAAAGTCTTCAGACTCCAGATCAGGCTAAACCACTGATCAGATCATACTCATAGTCTTTTATGGGAGAGGGTGTTATGATCTTTAACAATTAACTGAGCGACTGATTTCTTCAATCATTAGAGCCATGTTAACTTGTATCCCCAGCACAGCAGGTGAACTTTTCCTGCTAAAGAGCTGACAAGAAGCAAATAAAGGACTAAAGATGTTTCACCTTCTAAAGCATTTAAATATGCTTAAGTATGATTACTTACTAACACAGCTACGGGAGGTAATAAAATAATTAATAATCAGTAATGAAATGAAAACCAGATTGTCGTTCACAGAATGTAATTTGAAGTGCCCTGTGATTATTTTAGTATTAATCAGCCACATTATTTGTTACAGGAATAAGATGACTCCAAGTGGCATGACATTTTTAACCTGGCTAGCTTTTCTGCCCCAGAGTTTGGAAAGTGGATCTGTCTTGCCTGGCCAAACGCCTCTGAAAATAGCAGGCTGAAATTGAGTAAATTCAGGCAAGTATGAATGCTGTGGGTGGTGGGAGCAAGCTACTGCTCTTATTAGTGTGATCCAGAGCCCTCAAGCATCAGCTAGGGCTTCTCTGGCGCTCAGACCAGGCTGTTCAGGCAATGCAGAGGCTTATGCCCTCTACGTGCTCTGCTCCCAAGATGTCAGAAAAAATGGTTCAGCCTGAAGTTTACTGGGCTGTGCTTTACAAATAAGTGTTTCAAGCAAGATTTTGACAATCAAACAAAACAAAATGTGCTTATTGCTGTCAGCTGCAGAGTAGCTTTCTGCCTTCCTCCTACTCTGTGAGTAGTTCCATGTCCTACTGAAACAGAAGGAAAGAGTGGAAAAACAGGAGGAAACCCCCAACATTTGCTTTGAAATCTTGTCCTATTTAGAATGTCTACGTTGCAAAGAAATTCCTGCATTTATGGCCCAGTTTGGGCACAGAGAGATTGAACCACTGCACAAAGCTGTCCCTGTGCTGCTCTCCTGAGGGAAAAACTGTGAAAGCTGGTCTAGAGATACATATGTTCCCTGGATATTGCAGTCTGACAAGTTCTTCCACAACACACATACTGGAAAATAATAGCATTTTTGTTAAATACTCTTGCCTTCAAGCCTCTCTGTTGAGGACCTAATGGCTGAACCTCTAAATTATGGGAACTATTGGTTCTGCCTGTGATCTGTTGGAGATTTAGTTCTCTGCACCCGCTCCTTGGATAGAAATTTGGGTTGGAAGCACTATCCCTCTGACAGGCCACTCTGAAAGTCACCATCACTAATATCTGCAGTACTTGAGAAATGCAAGGTAACTGCCACTTGCCAGTCTAGAGAAAACTCACGTTAATGACCTCCAAGCAGCTCTAGTCTCCAACACACTTGTATCCTATAATTCAAAGCCCAGCAACTGCAGTTGTGGTTCCAGCAAACATGTCACTCCTTCTTCATGCCAGCCAGTGTTCCCCTCTGCAGTGTGCCAGAGACTTGATCCTACCAGAGAATAGCAGCAAAGCATTTTACACTGAGATGCCTGTACCCTGAGCTCAGCCAGATGCTCTGAATGATGCAATCTTGCGTTAACAGATAACCTACATCAGTCCCAGGTTACTGTCAGCTGCTGGCATAACCTTTGGCATCACTTGTCCCTCCCATCTCTTCATTCGGATCATGTGGGACTGAGCCCATGATCTCATGCAGAGACATGATGTTGGAGGCCAAAGCGAGTTTAAGTAAGTGTATTCCAAAGATCCAAAGCATCTTGCACCCTGAGGAACAGGCAACACTTTTTTGCAGGGAACTCCCTGGTAAATGTCATCCTTGCAGACTTCATGAATTTCCTGGTGGTGAAGTCACTGTTAATGGCTGTCTCCCCGGATCCTCAGGAAATGACCTTGTTGGCTCCAGAGATGGCCACCCCTACGGTTGGGATGGATGGGATGGATGGATGGATGGATGGATGGATGGATGGATGATGGATGGATGGGTGGATGGATGGATGGGATGGGACGGATGGATATCAACGTTCAGACACAGCCCTTCTGTCCTGAAGTGGATCCTTTGAACAAGATATTTTGAAGATGCTGGAGATAGGGAACTTTGCTGGCTCGAACTACTGCCATCTCCCACTTTTCTCCTCCTGATGTTTTTTTTAAAAACCATCTTTACTAACAAGTTTTCCACATTGGATCCAGATACGTCTCTCCAATTTGAATTACACCTCTAGGTTGGTTGCAGCCACTCTGCCATACAAAAAGAGAGGAAATCCTTCATCCACAATTAGTGACTACTGGTGGCAGGCAAGGGAAGACTTGGAAAATCTTTGGGTCTGAGAAGCATTAGTCAAACCTTATCAGAGCCCGTGCTAAAGGCAGGTTTTAGTACATCTATGGTAAATCTGCCTACCTTTTATTAGAGGAGAACTCAGAGAACATGCAGAGTGGCTCCTGGCTAGAACCAGAACCCAACTGTGGCTATAGCCAGAACATCATCATGATCACTGACAATGCAGAGATCAGCCATTCACCAAGGTCAGCCCATCATGTTAGATTCTACCTTAAAAAATGCTCTGCTCCCATCTGAACTGATGGGTTGGCTGAAGAGGAGAAAGGAAGAATGGAACCAGCCCTGAGGGAGTGAACATGCTGAGTTCCTGTCAGCACCCAGCAGCTTTTGCAAGGTAGTGATTTCTTTCAAATGGGATGGGAAGCATTGCTGCTGCCTACATTTGAGGTGAGGGAAGGGCTGATGCTTATTGATTTTTTTTTCACGTCCATGCAAGGAAACAATCAAACCTGGAGTGAGGATCCTTGCCATCACATCAATAAAAAGCATTCTTTTTGGATGTGAGGAAGGCTCTCCAGAGACCAGGGCTCAGCCTGGGCTTGTCACTGGTAGTTTTACTCCTGGTATAAACACTTTAAAATGCCAATAGTTACTCTTCTGTCTCCTCTTTCTTTTGTGGTTTCAACCACCTGGCTTGTCAATTGTTTCAAGAAGAGCTAATTAAAAGCTGAAACTGAGCCAATGAGGTACCTTCATTGAGTGGCAAATTCACTGCTTGTAAATATTCAATGGAACAAAGATGTAAAAGCAAATCTGGCGACACGTTGTAACCCCAAGCTCCCTGAAAGCCCACCACTCTTGAGGGAGCTCTCTGAGACACAGAGGCCAGGAGTGGGTTAGCCTTCTATGATACAGATCAGGCTTAGCTTGAAAAACCATCCACAAAGTTGGAGTCCTTCCTGATTCTCCAGCCTGATACCAATTGCAGTGAACTCACAAAGAGCACTGCCTCTGAAATATTCCTGGTCCTGATTTGTTTTCTGGTTTGGTTACCACATGTGCAAACACTGTGAATGCTCTTACCCTATTGTTTCAGCACTGTTAGCCTTGCAGTGCTGGATCAATGAATAAATTAAGGAGCATGCTTCTTCTATGACAAACTGAAGCTCTTGAGCCTTTGCTGCTTTTTCAGCTGTGCCCAGGTCACATAATTGCCCAAGGCTGTGTGAATCCTGACTTTGTGCTGATTTGTCCAACCCTGAAAGGGACATGGTTGCTTTGAGGACCTGTTTTGATCCTTTGCTCATGCCAATGACCCAGGAAAGGCCTCTCTCATCTCTAGAGGTGAGATTAGCATTATTGTTCACGATGGAAGTAGAAGACCACCAACTGGCCTCCTGTGGAGCCTTTCTGCCATGAGTCTGTCGTTCAGACCACAGCTGCAAAAGCAAACAGATAGAGAGTCTAGGAAACACAAGAGAGAGGCATTCAACACCCAGTGATGGCTGTGGCTCTCCATAAGGCCTCTTTCTCCTGCTTTGACCTCCATACCAGAGAGATGACTGGCTGTTGTCTTCCCAAAAGTTACTGCAATTCTGCCACGTATTTGCACACAGCCCCACAACAATTTTAAACAACACATTAAAATGCAAAGGAGAAAAATATAAAGGCTCCAGAAGCAAGAACAAGGACAAAGCTGATTTTCAAATTGATTCAATAAATATAAACAAGGAGCAGCATGCTACAGTAAGCGATTTCTCTGCACAGACGAGATTAAATCAGTCAGGAGGGAGGGGGCACAGGCAGGGGTAGCGGTAGCTGTCAGGAAGGAAGCTGCCAGAGAGGCTGATCCTGAGTGAGAAGGGAAAATGTGGGTGATGCCAAGGCCCTAATTTACTGCCAGTTGCTGTTTCTGATTGCTTGCTTCCCACCCACCCTCTTTGCCCGAGCTTACAAAGCAGCAGCTGCCGGCAGCTGTGGGCAACAGCACAAGCGTTAGAGCTCCCCACTGCTGCACCACGCTTACCCGTGCCAGGGCAGAGCCACAGTCGGGGTTACGAGCCGCAGGGGATGCAGCAGAGTGGGACCGTCTCCACTGGTGGGGCATATTTGGGTTTGTGTGGCATGCCAGCAACATGGAGCGGGGCATTTATGGGTTGGAGGGAAAAGAGAGAAGAGACCACCAGCAGATCAAGACCAAAACAGGCAGGCGTTCACATTTCCACCGGCAAATGGTCATGCAGAAGGACAGAGGGAGAAGTGAGCAGTCATGCTTGGGTGTCCTCCAGCTAAGCACAGCAACCAGCCCTCCAAGCCCTTCCTCCCTCGACCCTCAAGAACCGCTCCAGTCGAGACCTGAGCTGGGGACCCCAGTAAGTAGCATCCAGCCTCCTGGAGTGCTGCGGGGCTGCATGTTACCCACTCCTGGCCCCAGCGCAGCTCTCTCGTGCAGCGTTTCTTCACCACCCCTCCTCCCTGGCCTTGGCCACAGGGCTGACCTTCATCTCTTGGGCCTCCAGCACCTTCTTGCCATCCCAAGCCCAGCTGCGCTTGGTAAAGTAGTTGACGGTGGCAAATTCGATCAGCGCAGAAAACACAAAGGCGTAACAGACGGCTATGAACCAGTCCATGGCCGTCGCGTACGCCACTTTAGGTAACGAGTTTCTTGCGCTGATGCTTAGTGTGGTCATGGTGAGGACAGTGGTGACACCTGTGGAAACACAGCAGGAGACAAGGATGCTCTGAGACTATAAGCTCACACCCACCCAGTTTCTTCTCGAACCACACAGTTGGCATTTCCATCATGCAAATTTAGGAGCCATCCTCTCAGCCAAGTGGCCCACATTCCCAGTATAATTAAGGGACCCTTACCCAGTACAAGTCCGTGGTGCAATTCATAGAATGACTTAACAGTCCAGGTTGGAAGGAAAGTCAGCTTGTCCAACCCCTGCTCAAGTCTGGGCCAACTTCAGGTTGCTCAGGGCCTTCTCTGGTTCAGTTTTGAGTATCTCCAATTCATATAATCAATGGTAAACATCTGCATCTGGATGAGATTAATCTTTCCCAAACTCCATCAACTAGATCTCTGCTCACTATGAGTCCTAGCTCACAGGTAGGCACCCGCATTCAGCTCCTCATCTGCTAGCAGGATAAGTTGTGTGATGCTAGACCCACCTCCCTCACATAGAATATGCCATGGAAAAGCCTCTGGTTGCTTTTGCAATAAAAAATAGTAATAACAGTAAAAAATAATAAAATAGCAGTAAAAAGAACAGCTAGATGGTTGGGAACTTCATGGGGGACCAGAAACTGGTCACTCATTCAATGTGGTTCTCTCAACATTTTGGAAATAGTGTCGTGACCTGCCTGGATGGACACCTGGGATCCTGGGTCCTGCTGGCATGGCCAAGCACCCGGCAGTGGCCCAAACTGCCAGAATGAATGTCACAATGATTTATCTTTATAAAATGATCTGTTGCAAAATGCCTTTTAAAGCTTTTTTCATTAAGGCAAGCAACCCTTGCTATCCATTTTCCCCAATAATCTGCTTTTCAATTAAAAATGCATTAAAAACTTTATAAAAATATTGACTAATTTTCACTTCCCTTAAGCCATACTCCTGGTAATTGAAGAGTTTCAACAATATTGTTGACAACACTTTCTGAGGGGAAAAAAAAAGGAATAAACAATTGAAGTTCTCATTATTTTCTTAATAGGAAAGCAAGGCAATTTGTGAGTAAAGACATTTTTCACAAAGGTAGGTTTTAATTTTTCAGTCAGCTCTTTCCTTCTCAATCAGAGCTGCTACTCGAGGAAACCTGTCTAATTGCAAATCTCAGGACAACATAGGAGGGAATCAAATACCCTCAGAGAAGGGCTCACTGCCGGTGTCAGGGATGCAGAGATACTCCAGAACCACTACAGATGTAAGAGCCCACCTGGGGCGTGGACAGACACCGGGTTCAGCTGCGCACTCTGGGGTTTAGTTGCAAATTATTCACAGACAGACGAGTGAGGAAAGTTCACCAGTGACTGTATGCCTGAGCTGGTCCTATTTTCCACATGATTTCTGTCTGAGCCCCCGCTTTTCCATTCTGTTGGATGCAAACACCAAAAAGTGGGTGCTAAGGGGCTGCACCCCCTCTTCCTCACTGTTATCACTGTTCAATGCAGCAACGGCAGGCTGGATCACACAAACCAGTTTGGTCACACTAGCTGCCCAGCTCCCCGCAGCCGCACTCTGCTCCGGGGATCACTGTAGGATTTGCCTCACCAGGGAAGGGAAGACAACCTGATCCTAACTGGGAGAAGCTGGGGTCAACTGTAAATTTGAAAGCTTATTCATGACCTACATTTCACAAGTCACAGTGAACATAAAAACCATAATGATTCCCTTCTAGCTCATTTAGAAGGATGCAGAACTACCTGTGACCATCCCTGCATCCCATTCCAGTCCACAGCACAGGAACAAGATCCAGGCCTGCAGAGAGGGTCTGGAAAGGAGGACATCAGCCTTGCTGGGTTTGTGGGATTATTTCCATCAGGACTCTCGCTACAGAGAAAATGCTTCATGATCTTTGAAACCACACCACTTTCTGTCTTATTCAAAAACACGAGCAGGTGGTACCATGTATCCCCTCTCTGCTTGGTTTCTTTTGTCCAGTATACTCTTTGTTAAGTGGTGTCTGCTGAGCACTGTTATTTCCAGGAAATACAATCCTGCAGCATCACACCTTGTCTGTGAGTGTGTGTGTGTGTGTGAACTAAAGGTCTTGGCAGGAAAGCAGAAAGCAATTCTGTTATTAAATGTTTGTAAAAGCTATTAATATACGTGCAATTCCAGTCTGACACTTTGCCTTGGAGAGAGCATCTGAAGCCAGCTGAAGAAAATAATAACAATATATTTACCACGCAGTTATAGTGCCTCAGCCCAGTTATGTGGAGCTCTGACCAGGGGCACATCAGCAATTTCAAAGGTAGAGATTTAAATGCCTCCCCATGTACTGGTCCTCTCCTCCACTCAAAAGCCAATATAGATAAGCAGACACAGCCAAATGCATATAATTAGATGATCAATACCTTGATTACAGTTAATATTTATGGCTTGGCTTAGCAGAAACATGGACAGAAGTATTTGTGCAGTGATTCAGTGGAAGCAGGGGCACTGGGAAGACAGTGAGAGCTATTCTGGGAAATGGCCAGCTTCACTGATTCTGGTCAAGGCCTGGAGCAGACCAGCTCTGATGCTCAGTCTATTTGCTGTCATTTGTGGTGCCTTCCTCCCCCAACCTGAGAGGATGCCCCATACTCCCAGACTCACCAAAAACCGTTCGGGCAGGAACAGACTCCCTGTTAAGCCAGAAGGAGACCTGGGACAGGATGACCGTCATGATGCAGGGTAGGTAGGTCTGGATCACAAAGTACCCAATCTTCCTCTTGAGGTGGAAGTGTGTGGTCATGACGACATACTCCCCTGCAGAGACAGCCCGTTAGAGATGCTGAGCCACCAGTGCTTTCCAGGATGGGGCCAGCTGACCACCAATCCATCTCTAAACCACTAAAGATCTGTCCTGAGCAAACTTTCAAGTCCTTAGATGGAATTGCAGTGTGTGTGTCTGATATTGCTGCTGGCTGGCATGCCTTGGCATCTGACAGTGCTGCAGGCCACCCTAAAGCTGTGTGAAGGAGGGGTGCATGCTGCAGCACACTGTGAGCACTGACTTTGCACATCCTGCACTCACATGCACACAACTGCTGGGCCATGCCAGAAGCGTGCCCCAGTGCAGCTGGGGTGACTTCCACATAGTATTTGTCCTTTCACAACACTTCTCTGGAGGCCTCATTAATTCACTAGAAAACTGCTGTGGGACAAAGGCAAATCAGCACCAATAAGCAGCCAGGCAATAGACTTTTCCTGTTTCATCCCAGGCACAAGATGCCTCTGGGGGTCTCTCCTGATCCAGCTCCTATTCCTTTGCTGCTCCAGCCTAGGAAGCCAAGTTGTGGGTAAGATCCCTTAAGCCTAGAGATACTAACAGTGCTTCAGTAGGATTTCAGGACAAAAGATTTTATTTGCTCTGACGATCCTGAAAATATTCCACCTTTCCTCTCTGTAACCATCTCAAAAATCAGGGCAAGTTCTGTTGTTAAAGTCTGGGCTGCAAACCAGTTGTCCCTATTTTGCCTCACTGACCTATTCCTCCCCTCAAAGCTTTGGATATTTTGTTGGATTATTGTGCCTTTTTGTTGTGAACGTGACTTTGGTAAATCATTACACAGAGGAGCCTTTAGCAGCTTTCTTGCCACCTCAGGTTATTCATCTGAACATTTTACTATAACTTAAGTAGAGAGATGGGCCAGATATTATGACATTTAGTTCCCTGGACTCCCCACATTTCCCCAAGGGAGGTGATATGACTTGTTACAGACAGACACTATTAAAATCAAGTGCACCAGAGAGGAAATATCCTCAAATGGGAGAACTACTGGTGCATACAGAGGGAAAAAAAAAAAGAAAATAAAAGAAAAGAAGAAGGATGAGACAAACACATGAGATAACAGAAGCTATCAATACCTGGATTCCAAGGAGAAGGGAGGAGCAGCAGATGGGAGAGAAAGATGATTAATATTGGTCATTAATCAGCGGAAACATTTGTTTGGGATAATCTTCTATTAGCTGTGATAGTATTTGTGTAAGCAGATGCAGTGAAAATCACACTGAACATTATGTGCATTCACCTCCCCTGCCTGCAGTGCTCTCCTGAGGGACTGTAAAGGGATCCAAGACAAATGAACCCACAGTACCAAGAACCAGCTGAGCAAGGTGGGGCAAATCTTCCACACAACAGATCATTTTTAGATGTTAGAAAGGAGTTTTCTAGAGGGTATGTGTGATAAGGCTTTCAGTGGAAACCACTGAAAGCTAAACCCTTTATGCCTCTTGGTGACTGCTCCAGATACGCTCAGACATATTCTCCAACAGCATGTGACTTGGGAAGTACTGTGGTGCTCACTGACCACATGTACTGCCTCTAATCATGCCAGATCACAGCATTCAATGCCCATGGGTCCATCTCATCTGACAGTGTGCTTGGTCCACGCGTCGCATCGTGGTCCCACAAGTACCTGTGCTGGATCGAACCATCTCAGTCCCAACAACATGGCCCAGCAGGTCATACTGGTTCAGGCGAGATCCACCCTTCGCTACTTCCACTGATTTATCCTTCCCCAGTGTCCAGGTGTAGATCACCTCTGTCTTTGTGTAGGCATCTGTGGAGGAGAAAGAAGAATGAAGTTTGTGCTTCTGCCTGACCTAGAATATACCAAAATTAGCCTGTAGCCAAATTAATCCTTTCTGTGCATTCCTCAGAGCCACATGGCTGAGCGCAGCCAAGCACAGCCAGAGACCGAGGCAATTCAGCAACTGTTAAATCGAATGAGCAAAAAGGAGCTGGGGTTTTCAGAAGGGAGCTGGAAGAAGGGGCAGAGCACTGTCGCTGAGAGACACGCTGTCCAGACCAGCTGGCTGCTGGGGCAGCAGGACAGTCACAGCCCTGCCATGACAGGGACTGGGAGAGCCACGCTGACAGCTAGCTGGCAAGAAAGGCTAAATGCAAATGGGGTTGAATTTTAGGTTAAGGGGAAAAAGGTTAAAAATCTATACCCTCGCTCAGAAGCAACCCTGTCCCAGCCTTTTGGCTTTAGAGGTGGTGTGCCCTCCCACCGAGATGCTTTTTTTCCTGCACAACCCTGTGTTTGCTGGCCTACAGGCCAACCTGCCAGACAGCGAGGGAGGGCAGTGCTGAGGGAAGCCTCTGGACTGCTGCCTGGGGCAGGGCTGGGCTCAGGGCCAGGGCATCCTTCCAGGAGCTTGAAAGGTCCCCTCTCCATCCCACCCGCCCAGCTCCCGATATGCGAACACCTCTCTCTAACACATACAGTCACCATCACCTTCATAACCCTTTGTGGCCAAACCCCTGCTTGTCCTCATAGCCACTCCCTTTCCCAACAGGACCTGCATGCTTTTGGCTTTGCCAGCCCTATGGTACACAGGAATTGAGGCTCTGCAGACTCTACTAGGAGCTACTTCTCCCCATAATGCCCAAGTGTCCTGTCCATATCCACTTTGAGCCACTCTGGCAAGAACAAAGTTCACTAGAACAAGTTTTTAATTCATTTTTACCACCAGCTTCTCATATAAAGACATTAAAGAGTTCTTTGACTGGGGTCAAGTCAAGCAACAGGTCAGGTCTACGACAAAAATGGCTCAGCTCCTTCTTTGTGGAAGAATATCCTGAGACAAACAGATTTCTCTGATCTTTTTAAAACAACCACCATTATCCCTGCACTGTAGGTTTTGGCAAACCTGTTAAATACTAAGCAAGTGCTATGCAAAGTGGGGGGGCTGGTTTTGATGATCAGCCAATGTTTCTCAGCACACCAGCGTGCTGCCTAAGCACTTCTGACGCAGGCTGGCACCTCTCATCTGATGTGGAATGCTCTGCTTTTCCAACCCTTCCTTCCAGCTCTCAACATGCTTCTGGAGACCTCTATCCTCCGTCAGGCTTGGGTTTGTACAGCTCTGCCAATGCTCTTTCACCTTGAAGGGCAGCACCTTCTGCTTCAGTAGGTCACGGTTCACCCACCGCCACTCTCAGTCTACAAATCAAACTTGCCCGCAGTTTCATTGCCATCAGCCCTGAAAACACAGTTGTCTACGTATCTGGTCGTCTGGGACAGAAGTGTATCTGGTGTCACACAGGCATGGCGTGGATGTTTGGAACATATTTAATGCCACGAAGCTGTTTTGGTTCTGCTCAATGCCTCACTTGCAATGCAGTCTACTCCAACTCAAATGGGGACAGCTTGCTGACATTTAGTGGAGCTGGTAACTTCAGCAGCATGTTCTGCCAGACTAGTCTCAGACAGCTGCTGTACAAACGTGCTATGACTGGCTTAGAAACAGTTGTTCCCTGCTGCATACAACCATCTTCTAGGGAGCAGGGTGATAGGTAAAGCCATCACCTTCATGGTGGACAGCTGAAGCTATCTGAAATGAGTGGTGTCTAACTTCTCCTGCAAGCACTTTGCCTTCCCTCCCTGGGCAGCTGCCGTGGCACAGGGACAGGAGGCCACTGATGAGCCATTCAGGTTGTGGGGATCACTGGAAGGTGGTCACTGAGGCAAATTCAGCTGTCCTCTGAACAGCACGTGTCTGGCCCTGGCATTGTCTTCCTACTTACAAATCTGATCTACTCTAAGCTTCTTGCAAATGAGCAGCTTCCAGCTGTCAACAGCTTTTTGTGCAAACACTAGTTTAATGCTGCTCCAACACCGGAGAGGTGAGCTCAGATGCTATGTGGATGGGTGCTTTAGAAAAAGCCATACTAATGTCAACCAGGGACAGCTCTCTGAGCTGCTTCTATCAAAACTCCCATCATTCAGAGGCCAGATCAGTAAAAATACCCAAAGAACCCCAAAGGGTGTTCCAGCAGAAATATGCACATTAATGTCTTTTCCTCACCAAGAAACCTTCTAAACAATTAGATGTGGAGTAATCTGCCTTCCTGAAAGTCTTGTAATAATTCCAGAGTTTAGGCCTGAGGTATGAGATTTTATATCCCTCCTCACAAGGTCAATTAGCATTAATAATTCACCCTTTTCTAAGGCTTGCTATTTTACTGGCCTTAGTGATGTCTTGTGGCAATGAGTTCTACATTTAATTAGGTGCTGCCTAAGAAATAAATTTATTTTAGTAGTTTTGAATAATCCAGTTTCATGGATGCATTTTGTCATGAGGCAAAGGAGTAGATGCACATGATAAACATGATTTCTTCTGGTATCAATCAAACTTTTCAGCTTCTCCTTAGTTAACTCCCAAATGGCTACAGGAAGGAAGTATCAGTTTAGAAAGGTTGTGATTTCTCTGTTTTCTTAGAGTCCAAAAGGGGACATTACTGGTGGGGGCTCATTCTTTAGTTGGAGGTGGGTAACTCTTCCATCTAGTGCATAGACTGGGAGTGGTGCTCAGTTCGTTGGACCTGGAGGAGACTCCAGGCAGACTGGGACAAGGACATTTACTTCCTGAACCAGTGGCTTGGAATTTGGTCCCCACTCACTTTAGGAACAAAACCAAAAGAAATTTAATTTGTGTATGGGAGAGAAGAGGGAAATTATTCCTAGGCAGGGTATGGGAAGCCCAGATGAGCAGCTGCAAGCCTGGAAGGCTGGGAGCAGCTTTCAGCTCACCAGCAGCCTGCAAATCTGCCCTAAACCAGGACCCTTGGGTCTTGGAGCGGCTCTTCCCAGAGTTTCCAAGACTTTAACTTGAGAGCAGCCTGCCTGGCAGACTGAAGAGGAGCAAGGGGTTTGTAAGCTCCACTGGAGCATGGAGCCAGAGCAACCAGAGATTTCAGACTCTCCCCAGATTAGCAGGAGTGGTGTAGGGAAGCTGAACCTAGCAGCCCACACCACTGCTGTCTTCCCAAATCTGTCCTCCCAGGATCACCTTGTGGTGAAGGAAAAGCATCTCTGAGTTTTCCACCAATGCTGGTCCTTCTGAGGCAGCGCTGGAGAGGCAGCACTGCCCACAAAAGGCAGGGTGGTCAACGGGAAGCTGCTCTTCCCACTTCTCTAATAACCTTACAGCAGAACCATAGGTGTCTCACCCATCCTGTGAGCCTGAATTGACCACAGATTTGCTTGCTGCCCATTTCTAATGATGGTAGGAATTGTATGTATGAGATACCAGAAACAAATTTTTGATCATATTATCATTAGTAATAACTAATAACACTATTACTAAGATACTGTATTAATAAAATACTAGCCACACAAAGGACTGTTCTTCAGCTCTGTACCCACCTCCTTACAGAGGCTGAACAAGGTACTTACAGCTCCCAAATTTCAGCGGGCAAGCGTGCACATCCATTGGGAAGTCCTCCAGGTGCATGGGGCACTCTGCATGAATCGTTAGCCTACAAGACAAAACACAGGGCATGATCAGAAACGCCCGGCTGGAGAGGCTCCCACCTGGTCCTTCTGCCACAGCATCTTTGCCTTGCACACATCAAAGGCAACAAAGGCTGCAATGTGGTCACTAACCTCTGGGTGTCTGGGCAGAAGGCCATCAGCTGTGGAGAGAACAGCAGGCACACAGGTCTGGCAACCTTTCCCATTGCATAAACTCAACCCTCTTGACTGAGTTCATCTTCAATTGCTCAGTGCAATCAGAAAATCTGCCAAAGCCCAACACTTCTGTTTGCTTACACACTGTGCACAAAGAGCTCATTAATGGGGACATCTCAGGGACCATGCTGGGAAGCAGAGGGAAAGGGCTTCCAGGGAACACGGCCTGTTCTTCCTGGTGGACTGGAAGGAGCTGAGAGCTGGCACACTGTTCAGTCAGGAAGCCACAGCACTACCGGGCTTGCTGAGCAAAGTCAGCAAGAGCCATGAAGTCGCAGGTGTTGCACCAGCATAGATGAGGCATGTGGGGTGCCTCATCCCACCTCCCCTGGCTCTCTCCTCGCTGGTGGCACTGCAGAGGATGCTGTGCGCAGATGCAGAGCTGCATGTCCTGGGGGTGTTTGGGGGGGGGTGGGGGTGCAGGACAACTTGTGTGCTCTACGCATCCACCAAATCCCAACAGGATACCTCGTTAGGAAGAGGTTTTGTGAGAGAGGCACAACCATAAAAGTAGTGTGTTTCAGAACATGGGGCCAGACATACAAAGATCTGTTATGAAAGGCTCTAAAAAACGTAGCTTTAAGCTCATGTTCCTGAAGTACCACAAAGCCTGCAGCCTAGGAGGGGGAGCCAGGACAGGGCTTCCCAGGAGATGTCTAATACAATCGTCTCTGAAGGAACCATTTGTAGAAAAAAACTACCCACTTCTGATGGCTCGGCAAAATAACAAATAAACCATGACAGAAGCAACATGTGGATGCAAAGGGCAAGTGCACAGACCTAAGGCTGAAGGTGCCTTGTGGAAAACTCAAGCCAAGAAGCACAGTGGAAAGCTTCTGTTGAGATATTTTCCTTCAGCTGGAAAAATGTTCAGTTAAGTTATTCTTCACAGAAAATACTGAGGCTTAGTCAAATGCAAAACAAACCCTGAAAAAAAATAAAGGGTTCAGAATTTGTTTGCTAAAATCGAAAAAAAAAAAAAAAAAAAAAAAAAAAAAAAAAAAGAGAGGACTGTTTTTTTAAATTTGGCATTAAAAAATTGGGGGGACAAAACCAAGCACTTCAAAAATCGCTCTAAAAACTCCTGTGGGGGAAACAAAGCAGAATCCCCTTGGAGGTGGCAGAGGATCTCCGAGGCTGCAGTGATGGTGGCTGCGGGCGGCAGATGGTGCTGTGACAGGCGGACACCTGCACAGGCGACGGACGGAGCAGCAACAAATTTCTGCAAAGATGCTCCATGTTGGCTGTGAGAGCAGCCCAGGCTGCGCTGGAAACTCTGTGCTGGCTGCGAATTTTACTCTGCCAGGTGAGGAAACGAACCTCACGATTTCAGACCTGTATTCAGCCTCATCTGCTTCTTTTAGAGGGTCTAGAAAAACTGGCATCCTGCGAGAGACAGGCAGAAGCATTAAATCAAGAACTGGAGGAGCAGAGCTGGAAGCTGCTGTAACTTTGACGGGGCAGGGCTGGGTGGCCAAAACCCTCCTGCGTGACCCACAGCCCCTGTAGCACCCACAGCAGGGATTTAAATCCCAGTTAACCCAGCCTTTGGGAGTGTCTGGGAGGTGAGGCACATATCTCCTCTGCAGGGGTCACTGGGGTCACAGTGCCGCAGAGCAGACTGCACCATGGGCAAGTCTACGCCTTGTTGCACCAGCTAGCAAAGGAAAGCGGTGAGTTTCCTGCAGACCTTCTGAACACAGACCCACAGTGTTTCAGTGGTACGTCTCTGTTCCCTAATGCAACAGCAGCCCATATTCATTTCTGCAGTTTTTCAATGCCAGGTACCCCTGTCCTGTCTCCACTGGGCACATCCACCCCCCTGTGCCCCAAGAGCCACCCCACAGTGGAGAAAAAATCCTATAAAAGCAGCTCCCACAATCAGGACAGCTATGATTCTGATAAAGAGCTCTCAGCTACTGAGCATCAGCAGAACGTTGTCCCCATACACCCCATGGGGAGTCCTTGGGCTGTTGAGTCACCATTCACTGCTGGGTCCCATGGGCTCACAGCACAGATGCTCTGTACTCCGAACACATTAATCACAGAAGATTTATTGGGTCTATGCAGGCTGACTCCACTTCCAGTAGAGGAGGCCAGTGGATATTTACAGACACTTATAGAGAAGCACGAAACATGGGTGAATTCAGAGAAAACCACACTTTGCTGTCATCTCCCAGCAGCTCGTGGTTTACAGCTTCCATGATTCAGAGGCTGTATCCAGGTGACTGAGTGCACCAGAGACCAAGGACCTTTTCTACTCAGAGTCTGCCAGTCCTTTCTGAATCCGTGTCCATGAACAGGGACCACTATGTCCTGTAGTAAACATTCTACTGACAAACAGGTGATGACTGTCCTGCAATATATCTGGCCCCAGCTTGGCTATCTCAGCCAATCCAAGAACCACTGTGTGGCCAGTGGAACTTCCTTGGGAATAAATCACTCTGACTTGCTGATCTCTTCTTCATCTCTGGACTGAATGTACCTGTTTTACATGAGAGAGAGAGACTTGATCTTTATGTCTTCAACCAAGACTCACTGAAGTCAACAGAAAGACTGACAGTGATTCTGACAGGCCTACAAGCACATCGTTGGAAGTACTTTCTTCTGGACACTCAAAGGTCACTATGAACAAATTGTTCATTTGCTCTAACACCTCTCTTTTGTAATCTGCTTGAAGATGAGGATTTCAAGAAGACAGTATGAAAATCTGGCAGCAAGGTGTGGAGTCAACAGCCCTGCTCCTCCTGTTCTATTTCTTTTGTGATGCTTTCTTCTGTCAGCTCAGAATTTACTTGGGGGAGCTTCATGGTTAGCAAGCTTGTCAAGAATGTCCTCACAAATCTTACCACTCTATTCCTTCTGTGTACTTTCCAAGTGCAATGGACTTTTTTCTTCTAATATTTGTCACTGTCACTTGTGTAAAGGAAATGTTGATGCATTCCCCCCATCTTCCTCAGCAGGCCACACAAGACATTTTCTTACCTTCTTATTCCTTTGTTGGCTTCACTAATTACTTTATTATTTCAAAAGGCTCTTAGCTGGGTGTTCCCAAAGTCGGCTTTTCCAAAGGACCTCTCCTCTGATCAGTGCTTTCCTTCTGATGTATCCTGAACTCCCCCAAAAAAACAGGTCTTCTTCATCCACTGTACTGTTTGCAAGTCTTGAATGTGATCAACAGCTACTATGAATAAGGAAAGGACTGCAGATTATAGGTCCGGTGGTTGAGTGCCATTTAGAGCAGACAGAAAGAGCGTCAGAGGGGACCAGGATGGCAGCAAACACCAGCTGGGCACAAAATGGCCTTGGCCATACCCTCCTGCTCTCTTCTGGCCATGGCCAACAAGAACAGGTATTGTCAAGAGAAGGAGACAACTTTATATGGATGCTGGATGACTCCATAGGTGTGTGGGAATGCAACAGTCACACTTTAAATCTAAAGTGTATTTTATTAGCTGATCCAGTAAATAACACAATAAATCCATCAACAAACCACTGAAAAGGCAACCTAATCTGCCACTTCTCCACCTACAACTGAAGGAGCTTTTAAATCTCCTGAAATTAAATCAAAAAGAAAATGCCACATCATTCCTGTGAGATGAGTCTGGTTCAGCAACTTCAGCCAGTCAGCACGTTCACAGATAACTCAGAAGGGAGTTATCTCTTCTCTGCCAAGGGGGGAAGCAATACAGGCATTCCCTCTCCCAAGTGCTCTCCCCTGCCTCAAGCCTCTTTGCTTTGCCCCCCATGCATGCCGGGGTGTGCCGGCTCCCTGCAATGCTCTCCTGCTGCTCGCTCCTGCTCACCCTTCTGCCCCCCGCATCCCTCAGCCATCCTTCAACCCCCTCCTGCAGCCTCTCTTGCACACACTCATCTTTCAGGGTGCTAATTAGAGAGGTATTTAGGTGAGCTGTGGAATCAATCACTGCTCAGGAGAGTGCTCACAGTCCCCTTCCACTCCCCCGCCTGCTGGCCTTCCCCGCCACCTCCTGTTGCTGGCAAAGGACTCCTCAGCACCATATGCTTTGCCTAATGAAACGTCAAAATGTCAAACTAAGAGGAATGTATCTTGCTTCCCAGACAATTACCACTGCCTCTACAGCATTTAGGTAAAAGAGCATGCTACAGAAATTCTCAACTTTGCCCCTTACCCTGTGCAAGGTAGCTCATGGCCAGCTAGCCACAGAGGTCTGCTCATTGCTCCGATGTTCAGGTCCAGACATCCAAGCCCTAAAATGTCATTATAAAGCCTAAACGGTATGTGAAAAATAGCCAAGCTGCCAGCAATCCCATAATCCAGCTGTTGTATCCTTTGGCTCAGCTGTCCCAGGCACTAGCAGTAACTTACACAGAACTGTCTTGAAATCACACCCCAAGCTCCTCATGTCTTCTCTTCACTTTGCTGGCACAATGGCACCAAAAGTGGAACATCCAGGAAAGAAACCATGTTTTTCTCTTTAAAGTCATGGGAAGTCCTTTGAACTGCTCAACACAATGGCAAGAAGCGTGAATCAGGCTAAACATACCTCTCCCAGGGCTGACGGTACAACAAACCACTTCATCTGCGTTCTCATGGTTACCAGGAGCTTAGCAAAGCCTTTGATGTGTCATTAGAGCCCCTGTCGTTACCTGCGTCTTGCTGCAGGATGAGCGAGAGTCTCAGTCCAATTTCTGGGACGCAAATGTAATAATCCCTTGGTGTATGTGTGGTACAAAAACATGACAGCACCCTGCACGGCAGAACTGACTTTGTTTATGCCAGGGATATTTGCTTGAGTTTTGTCCTGATTTCTCCTCTATGAGATTCATTAATAACCACAGTCAGGCCAAATAGTGTTTACCGTTTAGGCTGTGTGAGAATCTAGGTTAGGTTTAATTGCTGGAGTTTGAGATTGAAAGCCAAATTGCTTCTAGGATCCTTGTACTGGATCTGAAAGTGCTGAATTCAGTTTGCATTCTCCCCCAACCCCTGGAGATTTCAGCCCATGATGGCAGAAATGCAGCGAAATAAGGTGATCTCTGAAGATTTCTCCCTCCTGGGACAGCTTCCTTACAGAAGTCTGCCTGCACAAAACCAAGCCTAGAAGAAAGATAATTTCTATCTTTGGATACACTCTGGAATCCGTAAGGCAGGGAAAAGCAGGCTATGCAAATCTCATCTATTTTGTCTGCTTGCATGTTCAGTAGTCAGTCTAGCTTTGGTCTGCTCGGGTCCATTTACACTGCTGTCTAGGATCATCCCTGATGTGGGATGCAGCTGTCAGTCCAAACTACCCAGAGGAGGTGGTGCTGGGATGGCCCAGCTGCTGCTCTTGCAGAAAGAATGATGGTTGCACCTCCATTGTGTGGAAGGGTTTTGTGAGCTCCAGTCTACAGCTCTCTCAAGTTGCCCGGGGTTTAAAAAAAAACAGGCAGTGAAGACAACACAAAGCCTTTTCTGGGAGAGACTCTGTGAAGTTCTGTGATTTCAAAAGGCAGCCTGGGAACCTCAAACCCTGAGCATGCTGCAGGAGGTACAAGATTTGTTATCTTGGGTTCAACAGCCCCGGTAGGACTGCACATGTCCTGGGTGCCTTTGTACTCAGCTTTTCCTTCTGTTCTACCTCTGCCTCACCCAGGGGTTCACTGACCCTCCTTCCAAAGTGCTTGTGCACTGCTGCAAAGGGCTTCACGTTGTCTTTAGCAATAGAGGTTCTTGAGGCAAAGTCTCTGGGCATGCAGCTGAATGCATCAGCCTGGCAGTTAAAGAAAACATCCTTTAAGTGCATAACTTGAGCACATATTGTCTGGGAACCACTCTGACAATAACGACAAAGCTTCAACATGCCCCTCTGACAGTCCCTGTGAAGTACAGGAGAGCTCTTTAAAGCCTGGATTCACAAAGTTGAATCCCATCAGCACAGCATTAAGCTTTCACTATTTTCATATGCTGCAAGACCAGGAAGAACCATAACATTATCTATGTGTGCCACACAATTCAAGCCAGAGAGTACACCCAGAGATTGCTGCAGCAGCTGAGTTTTTGTCTGTGCCTTATGTAAATCCGTGCACAGTTCCTGCTTCATTGTACTGAGGTCTGACACCAGAGCTTTGAGGCCCCAGCTCAACTTTTCTGAACTGCTTGATCCTGTAGGAGCTCCACAAACAAGACTGCAGAGGCAGTGCTACATGATAAAGCTGTGTTCCTCATGCCCTCTAAGGCAGCTGGAGTAGCAGGGAAGAGGCAAAGGCATCAGTAATTCTGTCCCTTCCTCTGAATGAGGGGAATAGAGAAATGCAATTTTGTGCTGTGGTTGCAAAGGCCATCTTGTCACCCAGCTGCCAGGGCCTGAGTCAGTGATCTGATGCGTGCACCGTGACGTTGCACTGATCCATGAGGAGGCTGTGCCGTGACTAAAGGAAATCTCTGGACACTCAGCTACAGCTGGTGTGTGACTCCTTGAAGCTCAGGTCAGTGATAAAGAGGCTCTCTCCAGGAGCTATAAATACTGTCACACAGGTGTAATTTTGCTGGATGCATGTGTCAGAGTTGCTGTTCCACCAGAGCAACTTCATCTATAAATGTAAGCCTTGACTAAGAGAAGTTGGCTTTCACAGCAGGATAAATAGCAAGAGACATGCCTCTAATTGCACATCAGCAGAACTGATCCCTCAAGGATATTGGCTGGTACAAGGTAAAGGAGTAGGATATGTCTCAGGAGTCAAACTGCATGGCAATGTACCAGTCTAGACTGAGCCTGCAAAGGATGACCTGGGCAGTCCCACTAAGTCTAGGGGAAATCTGGTGGAGGTCCAAACTTGCTCTGTAGTCAGCAGGACAGAGCGTGCCTCTTTGGGACTTGCACTTTGCTGGATGTCAGCTGTGTGGGGCTGAGATTGGCTTTTTGATACTACTCTTTCCTTTGAGGACACATGTGCATACCCCTGGGCATGGGGGAGAACAGAAAATGTGCCACTTGGATATAAAACATGAGTCTCTTTCCAGCCTTTTCCTCGGAGGAGGTTTCAAAGCACTTAACAAGGGAGAGTGATACCATCATCATCATTCTACAGGGGAACTGGGGTGTGAGTGCCAGGTAGGACTTGGTCTCTGAGCCTCAGCCAGGTGCACAGTCCTGGACCATGCAGCCTGTGTCCTTCCTTTCTGAGCCCCTGCTCAAAAGATCCTGTGTGGCCCCAAGCAGGCATTTCCTTCAGCAGCAGGGAGAAGGGCAATCATCAGATGCACCAGGACAGATGTCCCATCCTGGACATGTTGAACTGCAAACCCAGAGGAGCCCTGCTTTGTCCTGGACACCCTGTCCTGTGCAGTGGGCAGTGCCTTCCAGGTGGCCATCTGGCCGGCTCTAACCATATCTCCAGCATCAGGCTGGCCCAGTACTGCCCAGAGCCCCACCAGGATAGCTTCACACACATCTGCACAGCAGCAATCTCTGCTGGGTGAGGAAAAGATCTCCATGCACTACAGCTCCTCATACTGTGCAATACAACACATGACAAAATATCCAACCCATACCTTTGGGTATCTCTGAGTGGGCTCTTCACCTCTCACACAGCCTTAATGGTACATTTAAGGTGGGCAGGAGCACACGGAAAGGGAGGTCCAGACTCTCCTTTATCCTCCCCTGTTTTGGGGAGACAGCTAAACTGAAGGATGTGTTGAATTTATTTAAAACATCCCATGAGTCCATTTTCTTCAAGAATCTCATTTCCAGGAGCCTCTCAATGCTGCCATCCTGGCACCTGCCCAGGCCTAAATGGAAAAGTAAATCCAATACTTCCTCAGTCACACAAAACTTGCCGAAGCTAATAGCTGTTTGCTGAATAAAGAAGTGAAATGATATAAAACTGCTGAAATCGAGTCCTTTTTTTTGCTGTCTTATGCCAGTAGCTCCCATAATACTTTACAGTCAGACAGTGATACCAATGAGGGGAGTGTTAGTCATCCACATGCAGGTCAGAGAGCCAGGAGCAGAACCCAGCCCTTAACTCAAGTTGGGCTTCTCTCTTCATTTACCCCATCTGCCTCAGTAACGTGAGGTCACTGATGTGTGGAGATCTAAACCCCTGGGGCTCTAGCAGGATTAGCTCATATTTGAGAGCTGCTGCACAAAAGCAGAGCATTGTTTATCAGTGTAGGTTGTAAAACTTGCTGACGCTATGTAGATTCACAGCCAGCTTAACTATGAAGAGATGAAATTCTGTCTGGTCCTCAAAAAACAGAGGTGAAAGGGTAGCATCTCAGCACACAAAATCCACAGTGAAGCCTATTATTAGTTAAGATTGGCTTGAAGATGGAGGCTGAGGAAATAATTCTTGAAAACAAAGATTTGCCATGTTCCAAAACCAACTCAACACTTTTCCTTGTGCATCTATGAGTAGCTTGTTGTTTCGTTTATAAGCCCATTTACCTTGGAAGGCAAATTAGTACATCAACCTCAGGTGGCAAACATTGTTTACATGGGTGAATAGCTTATAAGCATATAAAAATATCTGAATAGTTCCGGAACAAACGTACAATTAACCCAAAGGCATTTCTCTTCATGCTCTCCACCTGCTGTAGTTTAGTGATAAATGTATGTACCAGGGCTGTTCTTGAGAAATCCAGAGACGATGACTGCCCAAGCATGGCTCCCCAACAGCGACTTGTGTTTGAGAAGGAAGGCTCCAGTTGCTGGAGCTCACAGCAGGGTTGCAGAGGCTGTATCACTGCCAGGGGTCTCATGCTGCAGGGCTACCTGATGTTCAGGGCTCCCACTGAGAGCTCAGTTGGGGACAACATGGACTGGGTTAAACAGGGAACTTCCAGTGGCCTCTCCAAACCCGGCACCTCCAAAGCACAGTTTTTACTAAGCTTTTTTTTCTTCCCTAATGATGTGTATCGATTACAGAGATTTGGATTTTTGTTTCCATGAAGTAGGAAAAAAAAAAACGCATTGTTCCCACAAGCAAGCTTGGGCTTAAATGTTTCAGATGGCTCCAGTGTAACATGCTGAACAAAACCAGATCTATTCTCAAGCTGCTGGAGAATAACTAATTCTCCCATCCTCATGTTCCCCTACCAATACTGGAAGACCCACCTTGTATCCCATCAGAGGTCAGGAACAAAAATAAGTGAGGTGGCGCACCAACTCCACAAGCTATAGATTCCAGCACTTTCTACATCATCACATAAAAGAAAAATATCAACGTGAATGATGAGAAAAACGCTACCTTTAAAAACATGCTTTGAGGATCAATGATACTACATAGGTAGGAAACAAGGACAGCAGGGAAAGCAGCAGGGTACAACTCAAGTGTGTGAACAGAGTCAGTGGAAGCCGTCAAAAACCCTGCTGTGATGTACCCTGAGGTCCCACCCTTGCCTGCATGTGTACAGGGACCTGGAAGACCCTGGCTCAGGAGACACAACCTTACCTCATGGTGTACAGGAGAGTGCCATTGTCCACCAGGCGCAGCAGCTTGTTGGGTGTTGTCATGTTATGGGCGACAGATTTCTTCCCATTGTGGAAGAAGGTATCAGGAGTCCAGATCTTACTGGCCAGCAGGTTGTTTAGGGGAAGTATTTTCATGGGACCATCAAACTTCAGCCTTTCATCTCTCCAGGATTGTCGGAAAAAGACATCAATAGTGTATTCCTTTGCAGAGAAAGGAGAAAAAAATAAGGTCTTGTTTTACTCAGCTCTTCATTGCAAACAAGCTGCTTCAAGAAATGGTAAATATCTTCGGTTGTTGAGCATACTGTATTTTGGCACACCTTGGCTGACTGAAACATGGTGCAACAAGAAGTAGGCATTAATGGCAGTGGAGAAATGTGTGGAGGATAGAGGGCATTTACACATTTTGTATAATTACTTACATAGGATGCCAAAATTTGTGTTTCAGTGCTTCTGACCGTTGCAGACAAGCTGCAGTACAGCCTACAGTGGCCAGTCCTGGGGTAGCCCTGCTGCACCACCACCTTTATCCAGATGTTTCAGAGGAGGGAACCATTGTATGCAGCTACACAGGAATTTAAAAAGGCAAAAATAAAGTTCCTGGAGATGGAATTTGGCTAGGATACTGGTCATTATGCCCCTGCTCATAAAAAAAACCAAAACAAAACACCAAAACAAAACAAAAAACAAACCCACAAATAAATGAAGTTTCATGCCATTGTCTTAATGTAATTTTGTTCCCCAGGCCACCTCTAGAAAAGCATTGAAGGACTTCACAAACTTGCATTACAAGACCCTATGACTTTGTTTTCTTTTTCTTCTTTTTCCTATTTATACCCGGATTTTCTTTTTTTTTTTTTTAAATTTTCTTCTTTTTCCTTCTTTCAGCTAGTGTAGAAACCCATGTCCTAGACCAAATTCCATCTGAGGCCATTAGAACTCATCTCTTTGAAACCCTACAGCCAGGGCCAGCTCCTCACTCAGTGAAGGCAGCCTCAGAAATCACTTGACCAAGAAGCAAAGGTGCTACAGCTCCACGGCCACCCTAAGGCAACATGAAACCAATCTGCCCAGTGCCTGGCACAAGGGATTGCTGTTCCCTGTAACCTGAGCCCCCCTGTATCCTCTGAGGGTCCATCTCACTTGAGGGAAAGTCTTCAGCCTGTCAGCATGAGCTGCACTGCTGCTAACCTCTACAACACACACCTCCTCTTGCTAATGAAGGATCTCATTATCTCATGAGGCTTTCAGAGAGATGGGGGCTTCAGAAAAATCTGTCTGTCCCAGCTGTTCTTTCCCCGCCATGGAAGACTCATAGTCTTTATTTACGGGTTCCTGGAGGCTGCAGGACCAACTAAACTTATCATTGTGAGTGATTTCTTTCCTGCAGCTCTTCTCAGCAGCATTTAAAAGCTGCCACGCATCAGTTTCCTGTAGGTCTTAGAAATTTCTACAGGTTTTGCAGCAGATGGCAGCTGACTTGGTAAAGAAATCTTAGTAAAGAAACTCATCCCTGCTCCCTGGCCACAGAGCCACTCCTGCTCAAATGTGAAGTTTCTGGTCTGTCTGGGGGAAAGAAAGAGAAGAACCTACATTCCCACAGGCTTTGCCCTGTACAAGATACTCTGCCCCTTCATGGGAGCGATCTTCACTTTGTGCCTTGAAGATCACTAAAGGGAGAAACCCAAAGGAATGAGCCTGTGTGCAGTCCCAAGAGGTAGGTTTGGGAAAAGTCCTTATCAGGAGAAGAGCTATTAAAAAAAAAAAAAAAAAAGAAAAAAAAAGCAGAACTTTTATAGCAACTTCCCAAGCCCTGTTTTTCTTCTTTTATGCTAAGAATAATTCCTGAAGAGAAATCATATTCATCATCTTCTCCTCTTTTCTATACTTCTTTCCATGAGGTCATAATTCCCAAATCACTCCTTCCAAGGAGCACACTTACTTCTGTGTTTTGTTCTTCTCCACCTTATAGAAGTGATCAAAACCATCAAGACTGAATCTGTCTCCAGAGTCCACCCACCAAAACATAAAACTCCCTTGAGCTTTTTTTTTTTTTTTTTCCAACTTCCTGGGGACTGAGGCAAAGCTTCAAGAACTCACTGCTGAAGACTGGGGTGTATGTCAGGTCCTATCAGGCTCTACTTCCCAAACCAAACTGAAAGAGAGATTAGAAGTCCCTTGAAGCATCTCAGGGAAAAGGTCTACACATCCTCCTCCAGGCTTCATAACCAGCTGCTCTCCTCCACTCTCCACAGCAGCTTTACCTGTCTCTCCTCCATCATCATAATTACAGTCTCTGTCTGCATCAAGACGCACAGGAGAGGCTTTCCACTGCAATGAGTAATGGCTGTGGGAGGGACAGGAGCAAGACCACCAGGCAGATGTGAGCAGGGAAGGAGGGACTTCCCCACTCCCGAGATGAAAGGAAATTACCTCGGAAGAGCAGGCTCTCCCCACGCTTCCCAAGGAGATAGAGTTTCTCCCTCTCACACGTCTGAGTGCATTCAGCACCAGAACGCCATGCTAAAACACATTCGCTATGCATTTGTAAAGTACACGGAACTAAAGCACACGAAAGGAAAATAATTTATTATTCTTTAACTGTCTTCCTAATTTTAAATTCATTTTGTCAAATCACATTTTAGAGAATACCTTCCTCTTTTCAATACCTCATATTTCTTCTTCACAGTTCATTATACACACTCCCTTAATCAAATATGCTCCACCTTGGAAGTAATTATCAGATACTCCCCAAGGGCTAAGATCGCTGAATACATTATGGATCTCTGCTGCAGTAGGAAAGCAAGTGAGATAGAGAGAGAACTCAGATGTGATTAATACTCTTGGCTAATGCTGACATCAAGTTAACTTCTAACCCTGGAGTGAGAGGTCCTTCCAAAGCCTGACGGGGCTAGCACCTCAGTGAAACACAGAGATTTTGTTCTCCTCCACTTGCTAGCACAGGACTGTCAGTGGGGAAGCTGAAGAAATGTTCATGGCCAAGTCAGCACAGAAAATGAAACCATCCCAGCTCTGGAAAGGCCATGAGAGAGACAGGAGATTGCTCCTGCCTGACCCAGCTGGTGAGAGCAATGTCTGCTCCCTCTCCTTCCGAGGCCAGGACTGCCCATCGCTGGCCTGGGCTATGCCAGCACCAGGTCACCTCTGGGACTGGATGCGCAGAAGGGTCTCCATCCCGAATGTATGGCTGTCCTCATGTGGCACCCTTGCAATGTTAAGTAACCATCAACAGCCAACTCTTCTCTGTGCGCCTGGGTGCGTGTGGAATACAAGCTGCAAGAAATGCAGTTGAGAAAGCTCACTATTAATTATGCTCCACAGCCCTGTTTTAATTAGAAGACAAACTGTTGTGGGAATACATGCCTAAATTCAGACCTCAGGCCTTTTCATTAATAATTTTCCCTGAACATGTCAAAATATTGCCACTCATTTTTCTTTCTCCTCTCTTCTGGTTCAAGCACTACGGACAGTTTGATGGTGAACTGTTCTCTTCTGGCATTGCCACCAAAACAGGTCAGATTCTGGCATCTTCTCCATTTTCCAGAGGAAGTACTCTCCTTCCTCCATCCTCAGGTCAAGGAAAGCTGGCTACAGTGAAGGTACAGGTCTTGGTCCCATGGGCAGACCTCCCCATTTCATTAGGTTGCTCCTGCAGGAAAGAGAAGACCCTAAAGCCTGCAGCATGCTTGAGCAGTGCAAAGGCATTGACCCTCCAAGGCTGCATTATCAATTGGTTTCTAAAGCCCAAATGCACCTGAGAAACAATCCCTGTCTACCACCCGCACTGAGCTCCCCCTGGCCTGAGAGAAGATGAAGAGGCACACTTGTACCTGGGCAGAAAGCTGGGATGCTTGCTTGTGATCTTGTAATTTAGGAAAATCCCGCTTTTGCCCAGGTTGTTGGGGAAATAAGGGTGGGACACGTCTGCTGGGGCTGCAGAAACCATCCCTCCCTGTGAGGCAACCAGCCAGTGGCACCTACCATATCTGTGTCCGAGACAGGGCCAAAACTCGTCACGTAAATGTCTGTCTTCACTTCAGTTACGCTGTCTAGGACAAAAAAAAAAAAAAAAAGGAAAAAGCAATTAGAGAAGTGAATTAGTTTGTACAGGGAAGGGTTTGGGTTTTGTTACATGGTGGTTTTTCCTGCCAGGTGCCTCCCTGGCAAGCCCAAGCCCTCAGCAAGTCGGCATCATGCTCCCTGCTGTGCCCTGAACAACAGTTGGCTTTATCACTCTCAACTGGGCAAATTCATCTCTGGTGTAGCTCTGCTGCTTTCCACACTTACACCAAGGATGAATACATCCCACACAGCCAAACAATGAGTATTTACAAAATATATGTGGCTACACAATACATAACATGGTACAGATCCACGTTTTCAATACAGAGGTAAGCCCTGCTGCTTTGAAACTCCTTTTAATCTGAAATCCCTTTGTGTCTCCCAGCCTGATAAACAGCCTAGCAATCTTCCCCAGTTTTAGGAAACCCAGGGTTTGTTACAGCTTCAGGCTTATCTGTATGTAAAAAGAATCAATATTCTGATTGCCTTTTACTGTCATCATGTTTGCTGTTCTCCTAAGTGCCTGGCTCCTGGCGAGCTGCTGCTTGACTGCATCACATGTTCCCCTGCATCCCAGGCTGCATCGCCCTCATGGATGATAAGCAGCAGCCCCACTGCCCCAGCAAAACCACACAAAACTGCCACGGTTCCTGCCCCAGGCACTAAAACCCAGGCTCAGTCTTAACCGCCTGCCTTCAGATAAACTGAAGTGCTTTTCGGTCACACAGCCACCAGCACATATGCCAAACAGCACATACAGCTCTCATTCTTGATTCATTATGATTTTGGTGTGTTTCCTAATTGAAATTTCTGCTGCTGTCCCATTTTGTAGGGAAATCAAGGCACAGTGATTTGTGAGATTCACGGTCCTATGCTCTGCCCACTGTGTTGTACTGAAAAATATGATGGATGAGATGCCTTCAGTTTAGCACTACGTTACTGTAAGTCCTCACTACTTTAGGGGTAGATCATGGCATTGTGGTCTTTTGGATGGCATTAACTGGTTCAGAGTTGCAGAGTTGCTTTCCCAATGAAAGAAACTTTTTTTTTTTTTTTTGGCCACTGCAGCAGCTTTGCAAGTAGCCTGGATTGCCCATTGCTCAACTCAGTTATGGAAATCCTTCTGTCCCCTGACAGTTATTTTACAGAGCTATGAAGCTTAGTTTTGTGCTTCAAAGTTTTGTATCCAAAAATAAGATAATGCATTCTGGCAGGGTTTTCTCCTTAATGGCTAAAATATACGTATACATGTCTTCAGTTATTATGGCTGGAAAGCTTCTGACGCAGCCTGTGGCTGATATTATTGTGCTATATAAGTAACCCTTGATCTCGTCTTGATGCAATAAAAAGAAGGTTAAAGAGACATATGTATGCAGTACACTTTCTGAAACACCCAGAAGCCAAGAAGACATCGTCCTAAACAAAATGAGTTACTTCTGTAAGACTTTAACACTCGGGGTATTCTCTCTGTCTCCCTCCAAACAAGTACCCAGCTGAGATAGATACACATTTAGTGAAGAACATTTAGTGAAGCAAGGCTCTTTCTGCTCACACATGTGGCGAGAGAAAGCTAATTATGTTTTAGAGAAAACACAAACTCTCTCCCCTCCTCCCTTCTTGGCATTGAGTTTGCCCAAGATAAAAATTTACAACCATGATTATCAGATCAGGATCCACGCTGACTGTGGCCAGAGAAGCCAGTCCTTGGGAGGCGCAGAATGAGTTGAACCCCGAGGGTGCAGAGGGACCACAGTCCATGAAAGGACCTGTGCTTTACAGTGTGATCCAAGCACGACAGAAGGCATTCAGGAAGCAATGAGGAAGGTAAAAAGGCAGAACTAGTTTTGGACACCTTTTGATATGATCCTGCTATCTTTACATGAGCCTTTACGTCTTTATCATGCTGTGACCTGGCTGTCACAGAACTCCAGAAACACCTTCCCACACCTTCAATCTACTGGCAAATACAAAGGTAATGGCATCAATGAACACAATTAATAATTAAACAATATTAATAATTAATTACAGCTCGGGTCTGAAGAGGATCCCCCATTTCCAGACTGCTCTGGACCAGATCATGCGAAACTGCTGAGCTCAGTGGGAACCCTTTGTGCCTGCAAGGCAGCACCCGGTGCAGGGACGAGCTGGGGGGGCTGGCTCTGTCGCTGGCTTACTAATGTTCCCCAGCACTTATAAAAATGGGCTCCCTGCATCTTTCATGGCAAAAGCCAGACTGAACTTTCTCTGTTAATATGTGCTCCTAAGGGCAGGATTTGGCTGGGATCCGGAGGGATTTCTGAAATTAAATCATTGCTACACATGCAGGGATTTCAGCAGAGCTGAGAAATCCAGAGATAAGTAAAACACCAGCAGAACAGCATGAGCTCCAGCCTCAGGGATTCGCTTCCTTCATGATCCTACAGCCCAAGAGCATCCGCACTGCTTGTGGCTCTGCCCAAGCTGATCAGCTCTGTGTTGAGATCTCCTCCAGAGCAATTAGGAGCTACTCAGACAGCCTCCCCGCTCCTTACCCTCACACTTACCCACCCTGAGCCTGAACAAGAAGAAACTGCATCTACTTTTGCAGCAAGTGAAAGCTGAGAGAGGAGCATCTGCCTCCGCCCAGAGACATGGCAGGGAAATCCTTATCTCCTTTTCAATCCAACACGCTCACACTGCAGCTTGGCTGTCTTGCCCAGTTCTCACCAGAGATTTAATTATTAAGAACTGTACTGTAGAGTGTTAGGCACTTTCCCTAGAGCTGTTGCAGAACATTATATGGCATTTTTCCTTTCCTAACATCATCCTTCCCTATGACTCAAGTTTTTTACATGCACAAATGAGTTGAGCCTTCAAGCCTGCTGGGGTGGCAGGCGGATGCAGCCAGTCCTGGTTTATAGTTGGGGAAACCAAAAAGGAGAGACTTGGTTCAGGTAGGAAGCTGAAGTGGCACAAGGACCAGAGCCCAGCTCCGGCTGCCCTGGGGAACTAAGCCCAGCACAGGGTGGGTCTTGCTCTTGGCAAGCCACACAAGCAGCCTCCAGCCACATTGCTGAGCCTCAGTGTGCCCCAAGCTGCTGCTACCTGGGGAGCAGGAAAGAAAAAAACGACCCTGAAGCAGTCACGAAACTAGAAGAGCAAGAGATTTTCATCTTCAGTGTTTGACATGGGCAGAATTTAGAGACCTGAGCGGCATGCTATGTTCCCAAGACATTTGTTTGATGCTGAATCCCTTGTCTGGGGGCTGTTCCCATTTATCAGCTCAGCTTATTCCCAAGCTTCAGCACAACTGTGATTCTAAAACCGTCTGGAGCAAGTGTGTGACAGGAGCAAGGTGCTGCAAGTCGATCAGAACTGCCCCTTCTCCCACCAGGTACAAAGACTGGTCCCTGCCCACCCAGGCAATGCTGACTTGCTCCTGCCTGCAGAAATCCCCCACAGCTGGGCAGATCTGCAATGCAAATGTAAAACAAAAGCTGTAACATCCCTTCCCACAGTGTTACCATGGTACTCCCTACACCTGCCTGCTCTTTAAAAGCTACCCCGCTCCTTCTCTAAGAATTGGCTACACCAGCTCTTCCTGCTTGTGCAGGCAACAAACGTTCCTATCAGCGATGTGTGGAGGGCTGGATCCTGCCACCCCAAGCCCCCCATCGCAGGGCTGGCTGCTTCCCTTGCGCACGCTGAAGGTGTAGAGCAGCAGCGGCTGCTGCTGAGGTGCTTCAGGGTTTCCATTTCACTCTGCCTCCTCTGTTCCCCCCTCCGAGTGTGCATGGCACATCTTCCTGGCCCTGGCTCAGGGCAGACATCCCCCCCTTCCCACAATCTCCCTTTTCAGTGCTCATGACTCCCTGGGCCTGTGAGGAGATAGCTATTATTTACAAAATGACGGAGTGCTATTTTTACTTGCTTCTTGGAAGCACTAGGAGCAGTAGCAGAGCTGGAATACAAATTACGCTGCCTCGCTGCCTCTCCCCTCGGCGACTGTAGATTGTAGGGCTGCCTCTACAAGTGATTATGGGAGGCGGGGGGCACGGGGGGCTGAGGAGGCTCTTATTAAACATCCCGCTGCACTCATCAAGTGCTGTTTATTTAAGAATCTCAGCCGTAATATAATCGACTCGGCTGGTTGTGTTTCAGCTCTTGAGGTTTGCGGATGTGCTGAACACAGTCACATTTCCCGGGCGGGGGTTCCCAGAGGCTATGCCGCAAGCTAGTAGAAATGATGTGCCTGCATCCAAGCGCTGGAGGCTCCCAAACGATGTACACGATTAAAACAGGGGAGAAGGCACTGCAGCTTTGTGCTGGGGATTCCTGGCTGCCGCGCTGACGTCACCGAGGCTGCACAGCCTTATCTCGGAGATAAACTGGGTGAGCGAAGGGATGGGGACCTCCATGAGGCTGTGCTCCAGCTCTGCCCCAGGGCTGTGTTGGGACCTTAAGGAGCTCAGAGATGACAAGCCTGTCTGTACTGGTGTTTCTGTGCGTGATGGCATGGAGGAGACTAGAAAGGAGGACAGTGCTGTTCAGGCTCTACTGCACCCAGGAGTACAAACCCTCAATACCACCTACTATACCACTCCTAGGAATATATGTTTCTGCACCGGGCTCTCTATAAAATGCTCTGGACTCCAGACAACCCAATATCCCATCTCCAACTGTGGTCATAACCCACAAAGTGCAGTAACAAGCTGATAAAGCCCCTTAACATCCTCCTAGACTGCAACCACATTTAGCTTCAGCTCACAGAATCACAGAATCATTCAGGTTGGGAAAGCCCCTCGGGATCATCGAATCCAACCATCAGCCCGACTCTACAAAGTTCTCCCCTACCCCACATCCCCCACAGCTCATCCAAACGGCCCTTAAACACACCCAGGGATGGGGACTCCACCCCTCCCTGGGCAGCCTGTTCCACTCTCCAATCACTCTTTCTGGGAAACATTTTCTCCTCATGTCCGGTCTGACCCTCCCCTGTTGCAGTTTCCAGCCGTTCCCCCTTGTTGTGTCCCTGATCCCCTGGGAGCAGAGCCCAGCCCCAGCCTCTCTGCAATGTCCTGTCAGGAGCTGCAGAGAGGGATGAGGTCTCTCCCCTCAGCCACCTCCTCCTCACATTGAACTCTCCCAGCTCCTTCAATGGCTCCTCACAGGATTGATTCTCAAGGCCCTTCCCCAGCCTCGTTGCCCTCCTCTGCCCTCGCTCCAGTCCCTTGAGATCTCTCTCATATTGAGGTGCCCAAAACTGCACACAATATTCCAGGTGTGGCCTCACCAGTGCAGAGCATAGGGGGACTGTCACCTCCTTGCTTCTGCTGGTCACACTAGTGCTGATACAAGCTCAAAAGTTTCTCAGCTTGAGCAGATCCCCTTTATTCAGTGATCCTCTTCCAAGGACCTGTTCAGTGAACCCTCAAATACACAAAATCCTTTGGGAAGGACTCTCATCGGCCTGCGGTGAGAACAGTGTCAAATGAAGAGAGAGAGGATGCTGCGTAGCTCTTTCCCACATCATGTAACCCAAAGTGAGCACACAGGGCAGGATGGTGCTTTACATCTAAGCCAGCATCCCCAGGAAGGGTAACACAAAAAAACTTCCACCTCATGCCTTTTCCCAAATCTTTGCCATACTAATTAATAAGCAGAAGGTAATTTTTGCAGCTGCACACAGAAGCTTTTTGGGTGTTTCATTCTTTGTTTTCTCAGCCTCTCACTAGGGGGATTTAATTTTCCTTCCAATTTTAGCCTCTGGAACAAAAGAGGCTTCGGTGACCTTTGCTACAAGTCCCATGAGCCTGCTGAAGCTGAGCCGCACCACAACCCAGGCACACTTCAGCCCCCAGCCAGAAACTCCACCCTCAGGTCCCTCTCTGACAGCTTCAGTCCCATCGCAACAGGGCTGCTGACTTTGCCAGTTCCTACCTTGGTTTCCCAGGTGGCATTTCGACTTGTGGTGCCTTGTTTGGGCAAGCAGGAGCTGCGTTGTGTCTCCTTCCAGTAAGAAGAGAGGCACTGAGGAAGGAAGGGCACATCTCTGGATGGTATGGTGCAGGGTACCTCTGACTTTGCCCTTGGGACTGCTGTGCCAGTACTCGGAGAGGGCAGGGAGGCACGAGCAGAGAGGTAGGTGCCTGAGGGGAGAGGGTAACCTTGCCTCTCCCCACAACCTCCCTTGCAAGAGCTGCAGAAATGGAGACGTGACATCTTCCACATCACCAACCACACACAAAAAACCCTTGACGTAGCCTTTACTGCTGCACTCCTGCCAGCAAGACTTTCCCACATACTTTAGAGATGCTTTACTTGCAATTTTTGCTAGGGAGCTCAGGAATAGCAGCACAGAAGGAAACATTTTGGTGAACATCACTGCAGTGCTGTTAATGCCTCCAAGGCTTGTCCAGCCCAGCCAGGGGATAAAGCTGACTCCAAGGACATAGACTGATGGAGCTCCCGCCACCCAAAGGCCACAAAGCAGCATGAGCTATTACTAAAGTCAGGACCACAAATATCCCTACTGCACTTGGGTTGTTTTCACATCCCGAGAGCAGAGGCTGTGCAGGAGTCAGGAGGGGAAGACTGGGGAACAGACAGCAAAAAACCCAAGGTATTAACATTGCCTCCAGCATCTGCAAAAGGAAGAGATGAGCTGGAGTGCAGAGATCTGGGCAGCTCCCAGTACTGCCCCTTTTCTCTCCTCAGTTGTTTCTGACTTGGCGATCTTAGACAACACATAGAGAGGTCACAGTCAACCTCTTCAAACTCCCAGTCCCAAAGTAAAAATACATATTTTCAGATGTTGCTTGGCTGTCTTCAGCATATGTGAAGACAAAATCACTTGTTCAGAAGCAAAAGTCAAGTCTCACATCACATTCACCCAGGTTTGACAAGTTCAGCCTGGGCATCTTTCTCAAAAGTGGATGGCAGCATGTCCATGTTCTTCTCAGAAGAAGAAGAAGCCAGAACATACATCGAGTATCTCAGTCCTCTCAACAGCCTTCGTTACATAGGAATAAATTGTAACCGCCTCCATATATAGAATTATATAGAATGGAAATAGTTGAAGTCAGTAAGAAGAAAAGACTTGTGGTAGCACACCACACAGCCTACAGAAGTCCATGCTGAACAGCAGTGATCATGGCCAAGAGCGTCACCAGGAGGGCTGGCAGCTCACCCAGTCCTTTGCAGGCCAGACAGAGATAACGGTGGTGTCAGGTTTAATTCCCTGACCTACCTAAAACATCAACACATTTCCAGGAAAACTCACTTGGGCAGAAGCATCAAGATACAACAGACTCCATTAGCTCCATTTTGTCTATGGGGGGAGGCTAATCCCAGAGGTAGGTCAGCCCGCCACCTCTGATGGCATTTGCCTCTCTCTACTGAGTGTAGAGATGAGGATGACCAGGGTCCCATGGATGAAGGCTGACCTTAGCTCATGCTCCCACTTGGGACAACATGCTTAAAGATGACAGAATACTCATCCACTGTGAAGTAGGGTCAGCGAAAGACTGACCTCTGGGAAATTTGTACCCACAGAATAAACCATGCAGTGAGGAAAGAAACAGTGTAAATGTCTAAAACAAATGTCTTAGCAAAAGCAGGGGTGGATTGCCAATGAGACCTTTGGGTCAGATCCATATCTAGCTCTGCCTGTGTGTCATGAACTATTTGTCTAATGCAGTTTTGCTTGGCCTATTTGTTTGCTTCCAGAAGTGGTCGCCCCGTCTCACTCGTAAAGCTGAAATAACTCTGTGTAACAGATCTGGTCCCCTCAGTTACACTTCCAGTGATCAAAAAGGCATTGCATTTACACAGGACACAAGGCTATCTGCTGCTCTCCATGAAAGCAGCCCACCCTGGGGTGCAGAGGCATCTTTTCACAGGGGTTGTGTTATCACTCTCCACTGCTGCTCGAACCCCCTGGGACTGCCAGTCTTTGCTGCACAGCCGGATCCCAAGTTGCTGCTCTGTGAGCCAGGGTGATTAATCACCACCTTCTCTCTTGGCGTGATGGCACATCAGTGTCTACAACTGCATGTCCTCCAGCCAGACTAGAGAAAAGTCATCAAATCTGTAAACACAGATACGCATGTAGTATCACTTCCAGCTGTGCTCTCCCTCCTTTCTCCCCCCCATTTGGATATTTCAGCATGGGGGGAGCAAGAAGTTCAAAAGAATTTCAGGGGCTTTCTCAAGACACAGCCAACAGTGAAACCACTCACATGATGAGAGGCATCAGCATGGTCTACGATTACATGTGCTTAATTTTTCAGCCCAGATGACGTGAGATGATGCCTGTCAAATGCTTTCAAAGAGACAGCCTGCTGCCCTGGCTCTCTTTCTTAGCAGGGCCAGAGGAGAGCTCATGCAATGAAGAGATTTGTTCTCTGTCTTACCTGCCAGATACACAGCTTACAAACATGGCTGTATCCAGTGTCCTCTGCAGGAACTAGATGCAGGACCACGAAGTGACCCAGTTACCACTTGAGCATGGCTTGTCTAGGATTTATGGCACACTGTAAAGTCTATATGGATGTCTGATTCCTAGGCGGTCCCTGGGGCACGCACTCCTCGGGTTATGTAGGGAAGATCAGCTCAGTTCTTGAAAGAGAAATCCCTAAGCAGTCTCCAAATGCACTCTACATGTGCTTGTGACTCTGACCTAGGTCTGAGCTCTCTCTGCACCTACATAACATGTTGGCTACAGAGTCTGGATCAAGGCATAACTACTGCTGAAAGCAGAGGAGTCAGGCACAGCTTGTTCCTCCTTGATTCCAAGTGAGCAGGGAGCCAGTGTCCCAGCACAGTGCTGGAGGTACACAGGGCATCTGCTAGTCCCTTTCGGGCAAGAAACCGCACCCCCTCTGTAGCACTTCCACATGAATAACAGCACAGGGTAGCCCAGTTTTCTGGCCTGAACTCCCTGCACAGAGCACGCTACACTGCCCTGTGGTCTCAACATGCAGTGGATGAGGGGGCTCTAGGTACACCTGCTGCAGTGGGTAAGTCCACACATTGCAGTAGAAGGTGCTATAGGGATTTCACACACTCCCGTGATGGAGAAAGCTGTTTTCTCACATTTACCAAGAGTGGGGGATGCAGGTTAGAGCTCTATCCAGTAGAACAGCCTAGGAGAGATGATGCTACCAGTAGCGGAGCCAACAAATGCTGCTTTCCTACAGATCAGCTTTTCCTGCCTGTTTTTCTGATGCCTAACACCAGTTGATCCCATCCAGTTACCTCTCTCTATTTCAGGTCTTTTTTTTACACTCAGCTTCATTAATTCCACAAATCTTGCAGGGGCTTCAAATCTCTGAAATATCTTCTGTCAGGTTTTGTTCAGATCAGCCAACAGGCTCAAAAGCTTTTAGAAGAGAAAAGGCAGAAAGAAAGATGTGGTAGGCCTCACTGCATTAGGAGCCCAGGCAAAAAATACTGCAGGACTCAACAGAACAATGCATTTGGCGCCACATAGTTTAATTTAACTTTCACTCATTGCCCCATGCAGGCATGCACACGCAGGTATACTTATTACTTCATTAAGTGACATAAAATACACATCCAGAGGTTAGAATCAGGATGTGGTGCAAGTTATTGACCAATATAAAGTCCAGGTGGAATAGAAGAGAGAGTCTGATAGAGGAGGGAGTCAGAAGCAGCAACTGCTAGAGGACATGCTGTCATGGAGGCTTTACACACACCCCTCATTCTCACACATGCAGACTACAAACACAAACTACAAATTAGTTGTGCTATTTTTGCTACAGACAGAAAAGACAGAATGAACAAAGCTACTGTAGTTACTATTTTAAGGACTTAGGACACCCTCAGATGCTGTGAAGACAGAGGAGGAATATGTATGTATGAGCATGCTTTTAAAGGTTCTACAGTGCTTTGAGACCCTGTGGTAATGGAAGAGAAATGCTACATAAACTTGTTTGTTATATATTATAAATACAATGAGAAAATGTGTGAATATAAATTATCATGTATAATTTAACATATTCAGTATTAAAGTCTGTCCTTGATGGTTACACCAGAGGAGCTCAGGGAAGGGAATCCCTGCCACTCCCAGTGGTTAGGGGAAGAGCATTCAGACAACACTATTGCCAGCTGGTACACACTGCTGTGACCCTAATGAAACCAAAGCCAGAAGAATTTTGCTGACCACAGTACTGCAGGGTGAATGCAGGTCTGTACGCACTGGAGGGAACACTGAGATGCGGGCAAAAATGCCAAACTGGTACTTCAGCATTTGGCAAACCTCTCCACATTACCTGCAAAACACCCGTGTTTCGTTTTGGGCCTGCCTTGCTGACCTCATCTTCAGTTAATTTCCCTCTTGAGGGGTCAGTGACAATGTTCTTGCTGACCATATCAAGGGATCTTGGTGAACAGCACCCTCAGGGAAACACTGCAGCAGGTCCCATTCCCCAGTACTGTGGCTGAAGCTGCACATACACAGGAGAGATAAGAGACTGAAAAAAAAGCAGCAACGGGGCTGCTGCCTTTGCTGTATCCCTTCACATGTGTGTAACTTAGCTGAGAGACTCAGTCATAAGACCAGGCTTATCCAGAACCTCCATGGACATGGTGCCCCTCTGAAGCTTTTCCATCAGGGAGCTCACAGACTGGCCCCAGAAGGTCTGTCCTAAAGATACTGAACCTTTTGTTAACTCGTTCTCAGCAAGTCTTTCTTTAACAGAAATAACCTCCCAACAGACTCATATGCTTGAAGAGGAGCTGCAAACACTTCAGGTCAGTGCCAGTAAAATTCTTAAGCATTTGTAAAGCAATTACTGAGATCTGTAATTCATCAGAGCTCAAGGCAGACCCCCAGGAAAAAGATAAGCACAAGGGTGCGATACAAAACTGATAATGCTAACCTGATACTCACTGATACATAGAAAATAACTGGAAAGACTGGTAAGCTAGGAAGCAAGCAGGGAGATGCAAGAAAAATCAAATGAGACCCACACTGCATTGCATTAATTTTATGTCATAAAATAAAGAAGATGTCTGAAATCAAGTGTGTGAGGTTTTCAGGCTGAGCTCTGAGCTCCAATCCCACCATGGGTACTGGGCAGTTCTGCTGTGCCCAAGTTTCCCCATCTGCCTTCTAGTGCTGCCTTCCCATGCCTCCAGCTGTATCTTGTTCCAGGTTGCTCTGCAGGCTGAGGATTGCCAGACCACATGATGGACTGTGGTGTGCAAAAAAAGGGGAAAATAAATAAATAAATAAAGTGGCTCCTGGGGCTAGCTGAGAGGAAGAGTCCATTTAATTCTCAAGCCTGTCCCCTGAGGCCAATGCCAGGTACTGAGACAAGATACAAGAAAACCATAGCAGGGAGCAACACAGTAATTTGCACTCTGGTTCCCTTATCCGTTAGCTCCTGGCTGGCATTTCCTTCAGCAGGAGAACTTAATCAGCTCCTGCGACAGTGTGCCTCTGATGACGCTTCTGGCATCCTTCCCCACCACAGCCAGGGCCACGCAGACAAACGCCTCCCCTTCCTCACGCTCCCCAGCGTGGGCTTTGTGACCGCGGAGCTGCCTGACCAGCCAAGGTCTCCACCGAGGGGTCTCCTGTCCCCCACGGGTCACTGGGCTGCATGGCCACTGCTTATTTATTTTACGGCAATGCCAATACATCATAGAAATAAACTTACTTAATTCACATTGCCTTGCACTGGTCGATTCAGCATCTCCTCTGACGCTGGGGTCCTGTTGGACAGCATGGTCAAGCTCTCCTCACACCCGGGCTCACCCAGCTCCCCATGTCATCTCCACTCCAAGAAATGCATCAGACAGCACGAGCTGCGAGTCCACCTCTGCCATGCGGAAAGAACTCCTCCTGTGCTCGCTGTCCCGGGCTCGCGAGGATAAACAGGGCCTCCGAAGCGCAAGGTAAATCCCTGGGTGTGCACCGTGCCCCTCCATCACACCCCTCATGCCTGGCTTCCCTGCACCTCCCAGGTAAGCCCCTGGACAGCAAACAGGACCAGCAAACCCTGGGAGCAATGGGGGGATGCACACATGGTGAGATGGGCTTATTTGTGCACTCAGGCTGTTGTTTTATCCAGAGGTGAGCAAAACCCTTTTAGAGGAAATTTCATTATGGTTCTAAGTCTTCCCCTCCCCAGCACTGTTCAGACACCAGCATTGTCTGTCCCACGGACAGGAAGGCTTTTTATCACAGTTAATCACAAAAATTCAGCAACAAATACCGAATTTTCAGCTCTGCCCACTACATGAATTATGATATGCTACATAATACTCCAATACTCCCATCAGAGACAAGCAGAGGGCAGATGCCTCCAGATGTAATTTTTAATTTCCTTTGGTGGGGAGAATGTTTTCTTGTTTTAGTGACGTGTGTTCAAAGCGTTCCAGTTCCCATGGCAACTCTCTGCTTCCACTGGAGATGTCATTTTTCATGCCATCCCTTCAGAATTAGACATCTCCTAGCAGAAGTTTTGAAGAAATGTCTCTTTTAAATATATATTTATTAGAGACAGTGCCTGTGAGTATGCTTTATTGACAGGTTTTTTAAGGCGACTCACAGCCTACAGAGGAGAAAGCTGTCTCCAGAAATATGCTGGCTGCCAATCTGCCTTTTCTCAGCTTCTGTTTTCAACCAGAACTCTCCTCTCTTTTTCTGCCACATATATATTAGCCAGCACCTGCTCCCTTTTTTTAAATTCCTTTCTGTTCCCATCACTCTCCCCCATGCCCAGCCTTGGCCCAGCTCCCTGGTAATGCAAGCGCAGCAGGGGAGTGCCCAACCGACTCAGCACATGCTGAAAGTATCTGCACCCGCTCATTCCCTGCTGGCACAGGCGCTGCCCGGGGACCCCCTCTTCTCCTGCAGGCAGAGAGCTGTCACGGGCCTTATTATACATTTGCACACGGAGAAAAACCTGAGGTACTGCAAACCAGAGACCACTACAAGAGCATCTCAGCCTTGGAGGGCAGCATCTGGAGCATCTGTGCCATCTCTGCCCCGGCTGCTCTCCCTGTGCCATCTGGCTGTAGCCTGCTGGGCACCACAGAATCACAGGATCATTCAGGTTGGGAAAGCCCCTCGGGATCATCGAGTCCAACCATCAGCCCGACTCTACAAAGTTCTCCCCTACCCCACATCCCCCACAGCTCATCCAAACGGCCCTTAAACACACCCAGGGATGGGGACTCCCCCCTCCCTGGGCAGCCTGTTCCACTCTCCAATCACTCTTTCTGGGAAACATTTTCTCCTCATGTCCGGTCTGACCCTCCCCTGTTGCAGTTTCCAGCCGTTCCCCCTTGTTGTGTCCCTGATCCCCTGGGAGCAGAGCCCAGCCCCAGCCTCTCTGCAATGTCCTGTCAGGAGCTGCAGAGAGGGATGAGGTCTCTCCCCTCAGCCTCCTCCTCCTCCTCACACTGAACACTCCCAGCTCCTTCAATGGCTCCTCACAGGATTGATTCTCCAGGCCCTTCCCCAGCCTCGTTGCCTTCCTCTACCCTCGCTCCAGACCTCGACATCACCTCGACCACGTGTCCTCCGGGAAGGGGTGGGCAAGTCCGAGCACCGATCCTGCTCCCCTGGGCTTGGGGCTCCCACACTGGCTAGGGGGAGGACTCGTACCTGTGTCTTGGTTATCTGGTGCCACTCGGGCACCCCCACGGCAGCAGTTGACAGAGTTGTGGTACCGCTCTGGGCTCCATGGAGCCGAGGGGTGCTGAGGCGGAGCCGCCTCCTCACCTAACACGCTGCCTCCCCTGCCGCACGGAGGCACGCCGCCCGCCTGCGCTCCCACGCAGCCCTCGCCTAACCATGGCACCCGGACAACCCACGCCGCTGGCTCAGAACCCCCCTGCAGAGAAAGCGAAATGTAACATCCCACCTACAGCGGCTTCCAAAGATTTTTCATAAGACCCCTGGGGAGATTTTCTATTTCAGGCTGTGCAGGCAGCCCCTCCAGGGGCAGGGAGGGCCCCTCACCCCGCAGGGATTTCCAGGCTCCTGGGCTCAGTGGGGCCCCGGGTACCGCAGCGCCCGCAACCCCCACTTGCATCACGCTCAGCATCTCCCACCCGAGCTCCTGACAGCTCATCGGAAAGATGTGCTGCCAGCCCTGAGGGGTGCCCCGTCGAGAAACTGCGTTAGAGCTCTCTAATAGAGCTGTAACATTACAGCTTTAAATTGCCTTCCTTCAGGAGACAAATCCAGGCAGGTAAATTGGTAGGAGCTGAGCAGATCTGGACACCGATGGAGCTAATCCCAGGCATGTTTAAATGCAAAGGCCCAGGGAGCTTCACTCAGACCCAACATGATCACTGAAGATCACTGCTGTGCTTAATTCTCAGGTGCAGCCAGCTCGGAGGGGTGTAAAAAGCAGAAGAAAAGGCAGAGCACTGGAAGCAAAAGCCACACACCAGCTTCAAGGTCAGGACATCAGCCCACAGCAAACCCATGCACCAGCCAAACATCAGTGAAACAGCAGCTCCTGTCCCCCTGTCGCAGAAACCACATAGATAAACATTGCTGTTGTCCCTCAGAGAATTTCAGGAACATTTTCTTAGCCCAGCCTCCAGCAGGGACACACACAGGCATAGGGGACACTTCTTGCTGACTCCAGCCTTCACATTAATTGCACCGTTCCACCAGCCATTAATCAAACGTCTTCCACTGGCATTTTTATTGAAAATCAATTTAATAAAGTAGGTGGGAGTCCACATGCTTCTATAACATCAGATAAATATTCATGGAAGCTTGTGCTGCTTTAGCTAAATGAGTTTTTTTAATTTAACTGGTGTAATTTCCTTGTTCCTTAATATATAGCTTGGCTTGCCCTTGTTCGGGAATGGAGACGGGGTGGGACTCTGCCCTGTTCTGGCTCACTCTCAGGCACACCAAGGAACAATCCTTCGCCATCAAGCCAAAATCTTTTGGCAAGAATCTTGCCATCTGTAATTGGAAATATCGGTCTGCTGGGGTCAGCGTCACCTGGTGCAAATCCCCAGAGCCAAGGCTGAATTCAGAAGGGCCATTTGGAGTTGAAAACTCATTTCCAACCACTAAGAGCATGGCCACCATTTCTACCTCCGCAGGTGTGCCATTTGATTTCCGCTTTTTCCTCCCTGTTTAAGCAGCTATTGTGTTCCAACAGCAAAAGCCAATGAAAGCCATCAGAAAACACATTCCCCTGATGCTTATTGAAGGGGAGTTAAAAGGCTTCCAGCTACCAAAATATACAACGCACCAGTGAAAGAACCAAAACACACCCACACAAAACTTCAAAACGTGTGGGGCGCATGAGTCCTAGGAGAAGGGACAAGCACCAAGCCCACCCTCACTGGGACAACCTCCATCTGCGGCCCCGGCTGTGAGCATCTGCCCTCGGAAGGGCAGGTTAATCCCTTGCTCCCTGAGAAGGCTCCGTGGTGCAGTCCTCCTTCTCAAAGGCAGCTAATAGTGTCCAGACAGAAGAAAGAAAAAATCTGACACACTGATCAAATTTAGTAGAAAGGCAGGACTCAGACAGTCCTTATCAGTGTGAGATTTTACAGCGTCGAAGAGCTTATTTGTTAACTGGAGCAGTGAGGAGCTGCAGCTTCCAAAAAGCAGCAGTGCAGGGCAATTCAACCACTGCCAGGACTCTTGTCACGTTATCCTAGTGATACCCTTCTCCTGAAAGGCAGTGCTTTAGAAATCAAGTGCATCATCATTTTGCCTTTGTTATTAACGCAAACTGACTTGTTTTCATCATTACAGCCTCGACCTAATTCCCCGTGCACGCGCTGCCTACAGCAGCTCAGATCTCTGGACTGGATCTGCTTTCCCAGTGCTTTAATGACATGAAGATTGTCACTAGCCCCGCAGACATGCACAGATAGCCCGAGCCCAGGAACAGGGTGCAAACAGTCCTCCCTGCCCCACAGGCTTCTGCAGAGGAGCTACTGAGGATGGCCCAGCTATTTCCTATGCCCCAGCTCCAGGGTGGAGGTGGTATGAAGACAAACGGAGTCCACAAAGTGGCATAGTCACATAATCATTTTCCCCTCATCCCCAGCAGCCACCTGTGCAGCTGTGGTGGGCAATGCCCACTTTCTGATGCTGTGAGATAGTCTAGACACTCAGTTCCTCCCAGAACAGAGAGTCGGCTTGTGGGGACAGTTCTACTGCAAGCCTCTGAGCCTCCTGATTCCTCCAGTTTTGCCCCTATTAAGATAGCAGTACTGCTTCTGAGAGATCACCCTTGCTGGAGACAAACTGCCTGTCAGCAAGCAGCATTAAATACAGGGTATCATATTTGACAGAAAATGGCATGCTTTTAGTTTTTTTCTCTCTTTGATGCAGGTCACACAACTAGTATCATCTCCAAATGCTGAAATCCTAGATGTGAAAAGGTAAAGCTTAATTGCCTTGAACAGCAACTCTTGTATTGACTCCAACATAAGGCCCATAAATATTAATACAACTATATTTAGCCCCTTTCAATTATACATACAAAATTAAACATCTTTCTGGGAACAAATCCGTCTGGATAGGGTTGGGGACTTTTTTTCCTTTTCCTTTTTTAATGCATTCTGCATCAAAATAATAATAATTCTAATAGAGCTAAGGCCTTAAACAAAGAACAGAGGATGGAGGCAGAGGTGAAAGATACTTTCACCTGGCTCAGCCAACTTGCTAACTCCTAACCTCCTCCCTGCCCCACCTGGTTCCTCACTCTTATTTGTTAGATTCAGTCCCTCTTCTGGCTGTCAGCAAACTGGGACCCACTGAAGGTATGTGCACAGAGGGGGGCACGTAGGGGAACCAGCCCAGCCTGGGACCTCAGGGTCCCAACATCACTGCTGGAAGGGGGATGCTCAAGGAGGGACCCCTGCCCCGCTGGCGAGGAGAGGTCCCATCTGCAGCACTGCCATGCCCACACAGTGACTTCTGCAGTTAAAGACCTTCTCTTTTGTATAAAAATCACATCCACTTCCCTGATTTGCAAATTAATTATACGTTGCTTTCCTTGCCAAAGTGGACTTAATGGTATTAATGTTACATGACAAAGAGAAACTATCAGAAAGCCTCTCTCATAATGATGGCTAGATTGATCAGGAAAGAAGGAGATTTCATGCTTTTGTTCTTTAACCCTTCCTTATGCAAGCAGACAGGGTCTTCTTCCAGAAAAAGACCTTTTCAAATACCAGGTGAGATCAGTTGCATCTCTCCAAAGGGAAGAGCTCTAATCTTTTAAGCACAAAAGCCTGTAATTCAATTCCCACAAATGCATAGACCCTCTACAGAAAACACAACTTGTGGAAAGGAGAGTTTGCACTTTATTTTTCCAAGACAGTGGCCTTAACTGGCTAAAGTGACATTCACATCCCTCCAGAAGACATGTAGGAAGTAAGTAGGGATGCAGGACTGCAAAAATTTGATCTGGCCTGTATGGATACCAGCAACTTCCTCAAAAAGAATTCAGATGGGTGCAGCAATTCCCTCTGCCACATTCCCCTTGGCTAATTTCTGTGTTGGCCTTTTTACTTGATGGTCATCAGATCCTTTCCTTGACAAAGCTTCTTGTTTCAAAATTGATCCTTTCAAAAAAGAGGCATCTGAAATGACTTCTGCAAGGTTGAAATAGTGTCTTGAATTTTCAGACACAATTTATTTCGCTCCAGTCATGAATCACTCTGAACTTTGTCATCAATAGGATTTTCCAGCAGGTTTGGAAGGAAAAAAAAATCATATGCTTTTTACATGCCTGTTGTTCTCATAACTTTGGTTTGAATTATGTTTTTCCAGAAGACAGAGTGAACAGGGTGTCCTTTTCTCACAAAGCAAATTGAAGATTAAAAACTAACTCTAGGCTATACTCTATGCTTACAATTGCCACTTTTCACAAAGATTTTTTTTTTTTAATAAATATTAGCTGTATATCCTTCAGAGGCAGATTTTTAAAGTAAGCTACAGGTTAGTACACATAGACAAATAACCACATGAAATTCTTGCCCCACCAGACCCAGTGAGAGCATCTACTGCAACAGGGTGAGAATTTCACTCTGACTTTTAACAGTATTTGTTTAAGGGACCCTGCACAGTTCAGCCTTGTAGTCTTGCAGCAACTCACTCCCCAAAGCCCCATGCATTTTTCAGAGCCTCACAAACACTCCAATATTTTTATTTAACCAAACAATAACCTTTAAATAAATGAAACAGCATTAACAGTCTAACAGGTCTGAATCAGCAGCATTAATCCCCCCACTGCAGGGGGCCTGGATAGATGTGGTTTGATTGCTTGTTTCAGATGGAACTGGGCTGAAATTCACCACGAACATGATCAATGACTTTGCCTCATCAGACATAATCAGTGCTTGATAGGTACCTGAACTGCTGCAAACTTTTTATCCTCTAGCTCAACGAATAAAATAACTGCTGTTTCCTCAATATTTGACCGGTTGTTTCACCACCAGCTTCCCAGAATAACCCAATTAAAGTGGTTTTTAAACTCTACCAATACCTAATAAAAAAAAACCTTATTTCACAATCCATATCAAAGACACATTATAAATCCTTTATATGGGACTAAACGAATGGAAATTCTAATAAATGTGTAGCTGTCATAGTCCAACAGATCAATAAAGACATCCTTGCAAGCAGTTTATAGCCATCTATAACATCATCTACTAATGTTCTTAAAACCATCTAACACATGTTCAACATGCTTAAACATCAGATCCCCTCTTCCAAAGTCATTATAAACAAATGGCATCATCCCGTCTCCACCATGTACCCACGAGCTTCCCCTTGGGCAGGAATCAGCTCCCTAACATTCACACCAGTTCACTGCAGGTGTCTGATCTAGCATTGCTGCTCTGAGATGTTATCAGTACAAATTACTGGGGTAAAAATTCCTCCAAATGGATTCAGTTTCCTTGAAAAATTTCTCACCCTTTGGGAAAAAATCTTACTTCTTGCCTATGTGCATGTATATATGGAGGGCTCAGCAGCCTGGGGCAGGCTCCGCATTGGAACCACACACAGCAAATAAAGGCACTGTCGAAAAAAAGGCATCCAAAGAAGCATGAAACACCTCTGGCAGCCAGGGGCTTGACTGCAGCCTCTCTGGAGAGCCCAGGAGCAGCCCAAGGACAGCCTGGTCACTGTCAATCAGCTCTGCCCCATGGAGAGGGCAGGGACCCGCCACGGTGGGTGGTGCTGCAGGGGCACAGGCAGCTGCCACATCCTCCCAAATACCTGGTGCTGACCCAAAGCCCAGGTGCAGTTTCATACCAAAAGCTCTGAACCTCCTTTCACAATGGGTTCCTGACCCCTGCAGAGTGTTTGTGATATCCCTGAAGCTCTGATTCAGGCTTGTTGCCCTAAGCAAATTCATAACTTATTTAAGAGAAGGCTTTCACCCTTAGGCATAGCTGTCAAGCCCATATTCCTCACTTGCCTTCTGATGTGTACATGCCTTTTCACACAGAGCTCCCTCTCCCTGTACGCCGTGGGTTTAAACAGCAGCACAACTGGGAATTCTGCGTGAGAGAGGAGAGCATCAGGGCTGTGCAAATCCATGGCAAAGCTGCCTTTGGAGAGCTGCACCCAAGGGGAAGACAACCTTTTTTAAATTTGCTCATAGATCTTAACTTCAGAAGTTTGACAAGACAGAGCAGGGTCCCCATTGTCCAGGAAGGTAAATAGTAGAAAATGCTGTTGAGGCAATGTCTCAGTTTCAAATTAAAACTCATCAAGGAATCTCAGACAAAGACAAAAATCTGAGATAAGACATGGATTTTTTCTCAGGATCAAATTCCTCCCTGGTGTAATCAATACAAGGCATGAAGTCAGATCAGAGAGAAGAGATGAGAAGTTGGGAGAGGTAGAACATTAAGTCAGAAAAACCAGATTAAACACAGTCCTGAAACCCTGGAAATCATAACAAACCACAAAGGGCCACTGGGTTTGTCATCTAATGTTTCTCTTGCACAAACAGTAGATCTAGATAATGTTTATGACAAACTACAGGCAGCTTCATGACGCACAGGTGAAAAACCTGCAGAAGAGCTCAGTGCCTGGGACCAGCTCTGCTGCAATGGGGAGTGGGACTCGGCAAGGTGTCTGTGGGGACATCAGGCAGCGCCTGATGCTTCTGCCAAGGGACCAAGAACAGACTGACCTCCACCCCTCTGCTCACCACTGAGCACCAAAACCTGGGCTTCTGCATGCACCCAGAGCTTGGGAGGGTCCCTTCCCCAGGGCTTTGCAACCTATCTGCAGAAGAAAAGGACAATTTCAACATATCAAGATTTGGGGAAATAAAAATTCTCTAAACTTCAATCTGGACAATTTATCCATTTCTGCTACTATTACAGGTTACTTTCACAGCAGATTTCTTCTTGGATCTTGCCAGGCAGATAAGCCTTCACTGTTTCATCTTCAGGAGCACTGTACTTTTAGACTAGATATTAGAAAGTATTTCTTTGCAGAAGGGGTTGTTGGGTGTTGGAATGGGCTGCCCAGGGAGGTGCTGGAGTCCCCATCCTGGAGGGGTTTAAGAGTAGGGTCGACATAGCACTGAGGGATATGGTGTAGTTGGGAACAGTCAGTGCTGGGTTAATGGTTGGACTGGATGATCTTCGAGGTCCTTTCCAACCTAGCTGATTCGGTGATTCTGTACTTTCAAGAGAAGGAAGTTCTATAATTTAATTATTCTGATTATTCCAGCCCCCCCCTGCCTTAATGCTCACATAATAACAGACAAGCACTTACCTGCAGGTCAGGACAAAATGACAGATGCACTGAGGTGTAACACACCAAGCATATCGTAAGAATGCCTCAACATAAAGGGATCTGCTCGGAACCTAAGACCAAAACCTCTTGACCATCAATCAGCACCTGGCAGCTAGACAGGGATACAGATGTTTCTCGCTTGCTCAGAAGCCATCCTGCCAAATTACACCATCATTACATAAGCAGGTAGAAACACTGCACCGAAGAAAGAAGAGACAAGAAAAACTCCAACTGAGGTGCACCTCACTTACTCACAAAAAAATAAATCAGCAGGATAAAGATTAGCAAGTGGCTACAGATCAAAACCATTAGAAGGTAAAGCCAGATAAAAGGCTCATGTCAGGCATCCCTGATTTGAATGCTATTGTGAGCAGCAGAGCCTGACCACACCAAAACCTGCTCGAGTCCAAAGGCATCTGTGTCAGGACATGGGCAGGGAGGTGCTGACACCAAGCCACAAAGAGCAATTCACTGGAGATATGGAAGGGCGGCAGCCATGCACCTGGGTTGCTTTTACTCTCCAGATATACCCAGTTGTGAAGGTACGAACTGGGGCTTCCCCTCTGCCTGGATGGGACCAGCCCTGAGGATGCGGAATGGGTGCCATGCCCTGTCCCCAAAGAGAAAGAACTCGAAGGGGCCAAGTGCCTGTTCTGCCTAGGGGACTGCACTGCTTTAATCATGTGGTTGCTGGTCCCAGTAGACCCCATGCTCTGAAAACTTCAGCAGGCTCCTAACCCTCCCCTGTCCAGAAGCAGACTGTCAGGACACTCACCAGCCACCGCTACCGCAGCAGGGATGACTCTGCTGTTTGGGACTCCAGAGACATGTAGTAGAAGCTTCAAGGAAATACTGTGAGTTACCTTGTAAGCAATGCTGCACCCAGGAGGGATAACACCAATTGATCCTAGCCTAGCTGCTTAACATGGTACAAATGACTTTTTAATTGCAACTGGAAAAATAGGCTTATCTGGAAAGCCCATCTTTTAGAAAACTGAACAGTCTCCTCCCTCTTTCTCTTCCCTGGGGCAGAATCTTTTCCTCCTTCAGGTCTTCTGGAAAAGGCCAGCTGTTGTCTGGAGTGCAGGCTTCCCCTGACCACCCAATACAGAAGCCACCACTGCTTCAGGTGCCCTCTGTACACCAAGTAGCACCTCACCTCGGCCCCCGTGAAGCAGATAGTCTCTGGCTGAGCTGGCAGAAATCCCTACCCAGTTTTGCAAACAGCTACAGAAAGGCCCCACGTGCCTCCTCCCTGAGCAGTAAAGTGCCCCACAATAGCTTTGTATTGCCAAAGCATGTTGAAATGATTCTCAAGGCTGTAAGAAAGGAAAAGGCTGGGGCAAGTCTGGACACGTGCCCTCCTGCCCCTTCCCAGGCATTCACAAGATGCCTGTGTTTCAGTTGCAGCACATCACTTCATCACTGAACCTCAAACAACCCAACCACCACAACCCCTCTCACGGTAACCGCTGGGCATCACACTGGCCGCGTCAGAATTACAGAACTTCAATCGCTCTTCACAGTAAGCAGCACAGGGATATGTGGGTATTTCTGTGCATCGCTCATTCTTGGCGGATCGCTCATGTTCCCATTGCTCACATCCCACTCCCTGAGCATCTCTTCTTTTTGGGTATACGATGTCTCTCCCTTTGTCAGCCAGTTCTACCTCTTTCTCCTGGCCACATCTCCTCTCTCCTACTCTCGCAAGCAAGGGAAGCTCCAGGGTCAAAGCTGAGGCCTCTCCATGTAGCAGCTCTACAGGGAGCCCCAGAAAAGAGAATTTGAGAGCTATAAATAGATGTCCCTCACCACAGCCCCCGCAGGGCTGGGCAGAGGATCTGCATGACTGCACAGCTCCAAACCAGGAGTGGAGGCCAGCACTGTCCACACAAACTCTCCCAGCAGGAGATTTGCTTATCCTACAAGGTTGGCCATGACAACAGATGTCTCCATCCCCTGGGGTTCTCTTCTGACTTAATAACCAATCTGCCCTGTGTTTTCCCAAGGGAAACACAGGTTATCTGCTGACAGTTCCTTCCTCTCCTCTCCCAGTCTGAGTCCTATAACGTGATCTGTTTATGCAGCTACCCCTTCCCCTAGCCCAGACTGTATTTCAGTCGTCATGGGGTCAAACAAAAGACTCAGCTCTGTCCTTTAAAGCAAGCCAGCCCCAGCTCACCTGGCAGAGACAGGGAGAAACCTCCTACCAGCCACGGAAGACTTCTTTGTGACACCAGTGGTTGTGTCCCCAGTGCTACGGGGTGTTCCTGCAGAAGGAGAAGTCTGACAGCCACTTCTGAGCTAGCCTGGATTATGCTCCCAAACCTCTACTAGCTGTCAAGACTGCTGGAAAGGATGTCCTGGGCCACCTCCTGGGAGCACGAGCAGCAGCAAAGCACAGGACCACCCTTGCCTGGAGCCTGGCACTCCCAAGCCTCTCAACACTGGTTTGCTTCAGTTTGTGTTTGCAGCATCCTGGTAGGAAGAGGAGCTCTGGCATGGGAGCTATTAGAGTGGGTGGCAGCAGATGGTGAAAACAGAGGGGATAAGAAAATAAATACAAAGAGGCTATCTTGAGGGGAGAAGTCGCCACATCAACACTCTGTTGCTTACACAGTCTCTCTTCCCAAAGCCTAAACAAACATTGCTCGGTTCCTGGCACACAAAGAAACGGCTCTGCCGAAGATGGGGGACAGGCACCCGGGCACAGGCGGTACTGCGCAGCCCTGAGAGGTGCTGCAGCCCTGCACCCCGCTTGGACCGCAACCCAGCGTCTTCAGGGGGCTCCATCTCATACAGAGCAGGGAAACCAAGGCCAGGAAAGGGAGCCTGTGTGTCCTGCTTCCTGCTCACTCACAACCTAGGCCAATCCATCTTTCCTGCACATGGGCACAGTCCCACCCCATCTGCCCTTTCCATGGGCACCAAAGCAGGCCTGCATGGTACTAATGGATGTTCTCACCTGACATCTTCAGAAAAGCCCGTGGAAGATATTCCCAAGGGAAACGGGGCAAGCCAGTGCAGGGTTAACAGGGAATGCCCAGTACTGTCTCACAGGAAAACCAAGGTACCTTCTAAGTCACTGAAATCATCCAGCAGCGCAGCTGCTACCTTGAAGCAAAGCAATCCCCTTCACAGGTCTCACATAACCTTGGACAGCAGGAACCCATTTCTTACTGACTATCACCCCAGGCTATTTGGTTAACCCCTAAGTCTGGAGTCTGCAGCAGGACCATTTCTGCTTCTCTGTCCACCAGCAGCAGTGGGAAAGGTCTTTCCCTCTAATGTTCTTACTGATAGCAGCCCTGACACACCTCCAAGAAACAAAAGCCTAGACTTGGGGAAAACAGGCCTAGATAAAATTGAGAAGAGCCTGGCTCAGCAGGCTGCTCCATACACACATACACACATGGAGGATAACTCATTGCTAGCCGTGAGCCCCCAAAACCTGTAGCCCTTGTCAAAACCTCCCATCTGGGTCCACAAGAGTGCTCCAAGAGGGGAAATCAGAGGTGAAAGCAGTATTTAAACATGCAAGTCTGGTTCAGGCAAAAGCAATTTATTATGTTAAGTACGTTATTAAAGGATCTAAAGCAACAGAGCAGAGATGTTCCAAGAAAGGCTTTAACTTCCCCAGCAAGGGGCTCCTGGGAGTCCTCTTGTTAATACTTTGCACAGGGTTGTCTGCAACTGAGCCTACGGTGAACATAAATGCCCCCTCAGTCCCCTTTCAGGACTCGTTTCAGTTGAATCAATACAATCATCGGGGAGACTTGAAGAAGAAAAGCTATTAGTGGGACCACAGTTAATTCTGGGGGAAAGAAACAAGCAACAAAAGCAATAAAACTGATGGATGGCTTATGCAGACATAGTAACCCTCTCCTGTCTGGGTCCTGCAGCATGGCAGCCCATCAGAGGTGAGGATGCTCACTGGAGAAACCTTTCTTCCCCTGATTTTGCATGGTCTTTGCTTGGGATCAAAGTACTCCTGGATAGGTGCAGGGCAGAAAGCCATGGCACAGAGGTGGACATGGGGCTGGGAAGAGACAACAAGGCTGCTTTGAGGAACACAGAGTGCAATTCCAGGCTAGCACTATACCACTGGAGCCCCATCAGCATGCTCAGGAAAGCTCATTCCCAACCTCTCTTGGCAGTGGGACCTTCAGGGAACACACACGGCGACTCCAGCTGTGGGTAGGAGTCGTGGTCTGGCAGCACACCTTTGCAGCCGAGCAGGAGAGCTCAGAGCAGTGCAGGGACATCACCTCAGCAGTCCTTGTGGCCCCTGGGAGGGGTCATCTTCTCTGCCACAGCAATGCCCCTTGGCAACAGCACCCCAAGAAACCACACATCTCCCTCATCTCACCAAGAAAGCTCACATCTGTCTTCCCCACACACCTCCCTGTTGTTTCTGCTTCCTTACGTCACGCGATAAGCTTTTGGGGGGGGAAGGTGACTACCATGGTTTTGCTTTCTAAAGCACCTTAAACATCTGTAGGTGCTTGGAGAGAAACTCAGCAGCAGTAGCTATAATGGCAGCTGTGTTAAAAACATCTCAAGAGGCAGCATAGCCTGGCTGGCTGCCCGGTGCCCAGACCAGCATGCAGAGTAGAGCTTGCCAGGTGGCATCTACATAGGAAATAACAGAGAAGATGGCGAGATAGTGTCTGTAGCAAAGCCCACTGACTAAAAAGCAATGCCAACACAAGTTGAAGGTCCTGAAAACGGGTAGTATCATCGTTTCTGAAATGGTGATGCCCACAAAAGTAGCAGAAATAAGTTTTAATCATATTTGCTCCATCTACAGGCCTATCCATGTAATGTCATAGAGGACCACAGCAGTCAGAGACTTGCACCTCTGATCTCGCAAAATATCAAACCAGGTAGCATAGACTCAAAATGGGGAAACCAGCAGCAGACTGACTGGCACTGAACCAGCCTCTCCTTCTGACAGCACCAGACTTATCAATAAGTCATCCATGCAGCCTCTCATTTCTAAAGCTACACAGCTGTGGAAAACATCATCTCTCCAACCAACTGACCTCCAAGTCCAGGTCTCAGGCGGTTGTCATATCCATCCAACAGCCTGTCCAGGATGCGGGTGAAAATGGTGATGTTATCTTTGCTGTCATCAACAACGTCTGAAACGTGTTTCTGGGAAAGCCTGGCATGCGGGGTAAAAAAGAGGAAAAAAGGTCATCAGAAGAGAAACCTACTCTTTACATGCTCTGATCAGTTATTGGAAATGAAGGGATGTTGGTTCATTTTTCAGCCTGTGCTGCAGTGGCCCCTGAACCGCAGGATGGGCCATGCCTGTTGATAAGGTGATGTGCTTGCAGGACTCCCCACAGGGCATCTCAGATCAACTCCCCTCTGGCCTCTTCCACCACAGCCCTTGTCGTGGAAGTTGAGGCATCCCTGCTGCTCCCTCCCCACCTTTCCATGCTCAGGGCCAGGGGCACCATGTGTAGCTGTTTAAGAGTCCTGTTTTTTTAGGGAGCCTTCTCCTACCCCAGCATCCCCCACCTGCCCCTAAGAAAGGGCATTTATGAACAGAGGCTGTGTGGGAGCTTCAGTTACTCCCAGTATCTCCTTATAGGCAGCAGGGCCAGTATCTCCTTATAGGCAGCAGGGAAGAAGTGATGCCAGCTGTTTACCATATCAAGCCATGTCCAAATTCTCAGTTCCTGGGAAGAAGGAAGAGAGGCAGAAAAGTAGGAATTCAGTAGAGCAGGCTTGAAGCCCCAGTCCATCATTAAAACTCTTTGTGAACCATTTCTGCAGTTTGTTGAACTTTCCCTGTTTATAAAATCAAATGAGTTTTCACGTTCCTATCTCTGCTCGGTGCTAGAAGCCTGGAAGCCCCCAAATAAAATGATTTCCTCAGGTCATTTTTTGCCCCAGGTGGAATACAATAAGTAGTAAATTTCTCAAACAAAGCTAATCTCACCAAACAAAATCTTCAATGCAGTTTTGCAAGCCCAAGGGGCTCAAATAATACATTTGCATTTTGCATCTCCCTTTCAATCAACAGAAAAGGAGCCTGAGAAACCTTCTGAAACTGTCTGTCTCTAAAAGAGTTTTCAGACAACACAGAGCACCAGTGCTGTGTCTTCAAGCACAGCTTTCCCCAACAGAAATAGCTGTTAGGACCAAAACAAATGGAAAGGCAGAAGATTAAGTAACAGAAAACCAAAAGAAAAATCTATAGATGCAGAGATTGCAAGGAAGATGGAAGAGGAAATAAAACAGACACCAATGAGGCCAAAACAAGACTGAGAGGCATGGACAGGCAGAGGGATGGCTGATATGGCCCAGGCAGGCAGGGGGAGAACAGGCTGCTGGAGCAGAGGGATCCTCAGCAGCAGCACCAGGAACCCCTCGGGAGCGAGGCAGCCCCGCCTGGCAAATCAGCCCTGTGCCACTGCCTGGGTGAAGACCATGAATGCAGCAAACTAGAGAGACACTGGTGGTGCAAGACGTGGGTACAGTTCCCGGGATTGCACCTATGACCCTGTGTAGCAGGGTCCCACTCCCCACAGCAGGGGGAAGAGAAGCCCTTGAATTGTTGCCAACACTTCTGCCCCTTTCCTTCTCCTTCCCAGCCTCATTTTCTCTTGCTCCAGTTGATGTGTGCAGCCACTGGTTTAAGCACGCATCAAGAAGTCATTGAGGGAAAAAAAAAACCACAAAACATAAAGAAGATCATTTGAGGAGTTCAAAGCTTAATCCTGCTGCATTACATCTGGTTAGTCTAGTTACTCCTGACACTACTGGTCCATTTGTAAATATCCTGTGAAGGGTGGGTAGGGTGACAAGTAGCAGAGCTGGCTTGGAGTTTTCTATCAAAATGTTCTCCTAACAGAAACCCCAGCTTCTGTAAGATAAAAGAAGAGGAAAAAGTATTTTCTAGCAAAAGAGAAAAAAATTGAGAGCAGGGCATGGGTATTTTTAGAGTCAGGCTGAATCAATACTATTCAGCATGCTGCAGCTAATTAAAATATTCCATTTTGGGCAATTTTTACATTAATGTGCGTCGGCATCAATGACCAAACACTTGGGGAAATTGCATTTCAAGTGCTGGAGGTTTGCTTCTTCAGGGATTGGATCCCACATCTCGCAAGGCCGCTTGGCCTCTGATTTTAAGCAAACCAATACCTGCTATCATGGGAGAAATGGTCAAGCCAATGGTTCAGCCTACAAGAGCCAAATGAGGGTAATAAAGTGCTTAAACTGCAGGTCCCATAGGGTATGGGGGGTGAGGCATGGTTGGGAAAACACCTGTCCCAGCCCTAGTGCAACCTGTCAGATCTGAAACACCAACCTGGTATTACAAACTGCATCACAGCCTTCAAGACTTCCCATTCAAATCAAAACATTGGTTTTGGCTTTTCATCTGGACTTGAAACATTTGAAATAGCTGAACTCCCTGCAGGTAAGTAGAATTTTGAGGAATTTAACAAATGCTTACTGTAATTAGTGAGGTTTCAATTGTACCAGATTTCAATAGATGTCATGGTTAAAAGCAATCTGTACCAGTGTCTGCTGATGGGTATATAACCGTCTATAACTTATGAATAGCTAGCATGCTCGTGAAAGCTCATTCATTAATGTTTTATAAGCTATCTTTTAAAATTACTGGTAATATAAAGAGTGAGAGGACAGATTTTTGTGAAGGAACTCCTGGTGGAGGCTCAGCGGTGATGGGAAAAATTAGTTTACAAATTTCAAAGCTGTTTTGCTCAGCCTGACATTTGAGGTTTCGACTTCAATGTGAGCAGCGTGGGATTCACTCAGGAGGCGCTGGGGGAAAAAGCGGTGCAGGCAGGGCGAGAAAAAGGGGCAAGCAGGGGAGAGGCAGCAGCACCTCTGCCTGGCACCTGATTTGGGCTAATTCCCCAGTCCAGCTGAGGTCTGGGCTGGCTCGCCTAACCTCAACATAAAGCTAAACTTGCCCTTTAACAAGGCATAAAACCAGGTCTCATTTATCTCTCAAAGCCCCAGTGAAGAACTCTAAGGAACTGCAAAGAGGTATCATGGTTTTAAAATAATTAAAGGCTTTAGGCAGGGAAGACAGAGGTTTACAGCAAATTTAATTAGGATAGGCTTGAGGAAAAGTCATTACCTCGTCACCTGTCCCTGTGTGCATGCTCTCCAGAGAGCTGGCTGCCACATCGGCACGCTGACCTCCGGACAAGGGTCCCTTGTATGCAATTTAGGAAAACAAATCCTCCCGTGGACCAGAGCGATAGCTGCATGGCAGCGGGGGAGCAGCGGCATCAGTGAAAACGTGATGGGAAGCAAAACGGCAACGGTGAGGAAGGCAGAGGCAGGGCCGAGGGCACAGGGGCTGCTGACATCCCATGGCATGGGGATGGGGACCCGTCCCCTCGAGCCTGGGGGGAAGTCAAGAAGCCAGCACCTGGAGCTGCCTCTGCCTACGCAGGCAGGGAGGAGCAGGCAGCCCTACGTCGATATGAGGGTCAGCTCGGGATGCATTTGCTTATATTATACCAAAGTGAGATCCAAGCAGGTGAAGCAGCGTGGGCAGGACAGGGCAGGAGCGTGCAGCTTGGCAAAGGGCTGCACACAGGGGGGTGCGCGGGGAAAGGAGGAGTGACAGCGCTGACATTTTTTCACGCATGAAAATCCTTGATTTTCTGCTGGACTTGTAACTCAGCAGATAGCATTTCAGTGTCCACACCTGGCACTCCAAAGGCATTTCTAAATTTTTTATAGGAGTCATGTATTATTTGCATTTCTCTCCCTCTGGGCAGGGCTCTTCGCTCCCTGCCGCTGGCAGGCTGTGCTGGGGGTGTTTCTGCCTCCCTTCCACAAAGGGCTCTCCGAGCTCACCAAGCCTCTGCAGAGGCTCCGATGGGATGCAGAGGATAGCTACAGAGCGTGTCACAGACTAACAGGCTTTCATCTTCTCCTGACAGCTCCCAGAGGCTGGGAAGGCAGGGCTGGTGGCACTGCGCTCTGTGCCGGGACAGCCGGAGCTTGCATGCCCAGGGACACCAACCCAGGCAGAGGGCAAGCAGCATGCCCAGCCAGGGCTGGCCATTGTAACATAAACAAACAGCTGAAGCAGTTTCATTTTCTTTTCTTTAAAAGAGTATTAAAAAATTAAAGCGTGGGGGAGCCTCTCTTCCAGGTTAATAACTCATCCAAGCCAAGTCCTTGCTCAGAGTGAACTGTGCAGCAGCCAAATTTTAAAAGTGGTTTTGTTGCAAAAAATGCTGACAACTGTCCTTACTGAGAGCACCTCAAAAAATGGTAATGTAATCAGTCAGCTCAGCCACGAGGGACTGAACAGTCCCTGGGTGAAAGGCATGGGGATGCTGACAAAGGGAGAGTCAAACACAGCAGAGACATTTTTTAGTGCTTTGCCCTGGACTACTTCACACAGGTACTGGCCCCGGGACATTTAAACACAACAAAGGACGACAGCCTTGGCCAACAGCCTCAGCGTTCACCACCTTACCCAGCATCAGCAGGGAGAGCCAAAACCAGGACTAGGACTCCAAGGCTAAAGCGGGAGAGCAACCCCATTCCCGGGAGTCTCAGCGCCATGGCGTCAGCACGCAGTGACTGGCAAGCAAGCCTCCAAAACCTGCCAGGGTAGGCACAGAGAGGAAGGAGAGAAGAGAAAAGAGATTATATTTACTAGGAGGAAAGCAATCTGCTTAGTTCAGTTTTTCCCGGCAGTTCATGCATGTTAGCCAGCAGTCAGTATTTCTGGGGTCCTGTATGTGAAGTCCCAGAGAGCCCCCCAGGGACCAAAGGCAGCAGCATCCCCTGCAGCACTGCTGGCCCTGGGAAGTCACAGCATGGGGTCACAGCCAGGCATGTGTACACACACATACAAACCCTCATCCCATCTTCACAGCATACAGCAGTTCCCCGGTTGCTTCAGCACCTGGCAACGAGCTCTCCAATTCCAAAATGACCACACCGGTTCTTCTTCCACCCATCGCTTCCTCCTCCTCCTCCTCACCAAATATTCCCAGTCACTGCCCTCCCCGTGCAGAGGTCTCAGATCCCCTGCTACCTGTGCTGTCCTGGGGACGCCCACAGAGCAAAACCACTTGCAAAGTCCCAACACCCACTTTTTCCAAACATCTTTTCCTGGATAGTTAGACCCTCATTTAATTCTGGTAATGACACTGCCAGAAATTATTAAGTTTGGGCATCGAGGCCCAAGGTAGTGGGAGTGTTCAACTGTATTGCATTAGTGTGCTCAGATTTTTCATTAATGCTCAGTTTTACTTTTATTGTGATGTTATTGCACATTTAACTGCCTTCCATTTTTATGTATCTCATTATGTTGATGCACCTTGGAACAGCACTGCCAAGCAACAGCCTGTATAAATACAGCTTGTCGTGACGTCTCCCCAGCACACCTCACGTCTGGCATACACAGGATTCAGCCCAGCAGAGGCTCAGTGCTGTGGCAGCCAGGCACAACCGGCCAGTGTGAGACCCCAAAGACGTCAGTGAAGGCTCACTTCAATCCCAGACTGCAGAAACCAGGGCAAGACGTTGTTGCCAGCCTAATCTGAGCTCTGGATTTCCCTGCTCAGTAGGGACCAACACCGCAGTGCCTCAGGCAGCTCCTTTCAGCCCGGAAGGAGATGCTGGGTTGAAAGCCAAACCCCACCACCTGAACAGCGTTTCTCAGCGAGTGGAGGGTGCCCCAGAGTGAAGGGGGCAGGTGAGCTATGCAAGTGCTACCAAGGAGCAGGGGTTTCTGCACACAGACGTTGGAGATGGGAACCCCCATCAGAAATCCCACACAGAGAGAGCAGGGAGCTCAGCCACGCAGAATAGAAACGCCTGGAGATGATGTGTATGGGGGGTGTAGAGCGATGTGTACCTGGCTAGCCCTGCCACAGCTGGTTGGAGGAGGAGACGGGGCACAAGGCCAGGCTGAGTCGTGTCTCACACCATAATTCTGCACTTAGCCACTCCTATTCATCCTACACCCCTTTGGCCCTAGAGTTTTCCTGGATGCTGTGCCTGATCCTTGCTTTTTAGCTCAGTACAGCTCTAGGAGGACATGAGCTGCCACGCAGGCAGAAGGTAAGAGCCAGACACTACAAGTCCTTATCCACCCACCTCAGCTTTTGTTCTGGCAAGATATTCACTAATGGCAGGCACAGGAAAAAAAGAAACAGCGTTGAGCCCCAGCATTGCCTTGCACAGAGCATCCCTCAGACGTGTTACTTTTATCTTCCTCCCCATCACTCACTTAAAATCCTTGCAAATATCAGCACATGGATTAATTACAGCGCATGTGAGCATTTGCCGGTGTGCTCGGGCCTTATTTAATCAGGATGCTGCCCAGGGAAGCACAGCCTTCACACCAAGGAACACACACTTAGAGAGGCTGCAGGAGCCTTCTGGCAAGGGCACACCTACACCTCGGGTGAGACAAGCCCTGATTTGGGATGGCTCTCCCGGCTCCTGCCACCCTCCAACTGAGAAGGGACATGCAGTCTTGGAAATTCAAGTATTTGCTGACGAAGCACAAATTAAGAGTCTGAACATCTGTTCTGTGGGAAATTCCAACAGTTAGGGGAGACTCATTCCAAATCACAACAAGGACAGCTAAAATGTTGATGTTTCTTACAAGGCAAATTCAAAACTCCTTCAATTAGCAGCTCCTCAACAGATTTCCTTTCAACTTTTCCCTTTCATTTCACTTAAACTTGCAAATTATACAACAGGATTTAATTGATTTTTTTTTTCCTAAGGCAATTTCAAACACTAGTCAAAAGGAAAAAAAAATTGCTGGCTTCCCTCTCCCCTCCTCACACCATCATTGAAAAATTTCATTGAAATCAACACTTTTCCATTCAACTGCTGATTTCAATAAATGGTTTGTTTTGGCAGAATTTGCACTGCCAGCAGATTTTGACCAGGGACACCCACAAACAAGGACCCTTTGTTTTTGCAGCAGGTGCCTCCTGCCTCTGCAGGAACTATTCTGACTCCTCTAGAACCTTTTAGACCATCTTTATTAGATTTGGTGAGACCATGGCCTGGGGAGACTACATCCCAGGTGGAACAGCGCAGCTAAAAAAAAGAGGACCAGAAAATGGGGCAGCAAGGTAATTCAGAAAGAGATAGGGTCAGGAACAGCGACAAAAGCCAGGAGCACTTACATCGTCCATGTAGGTGTGTATAAGATGTGCCTGTCTGTGCCAAGAAGCTCTAAACAACTGCATTTCCACCAAACTTTGTTCATACAATTTTCCTTCAATATTGTATGGAGATGAAGGGCGAATGTTTTACTTTGGATAGTTCTGTTGAAGAAGGTGCTAGCCAAGGATAACAGGGCTCCTCGAATAAAGTTAGATACATGCTTAAATCTCATTTTAAGCATGAAAACCAGTTCTATATACCCACACTTGGAGAAAAATCTGTTTTCACTACTGGCCCAAGTGATTGCCAGCCACAGCTCAGTTTGCTGGCACAGAGAATGCCCCCAAAATGGGGTGAGAGTACACGGATGGCTGGTTTGCTAGGGCTGCACTTACAGACTCCGGAAGGACAACACAGCATGGAAAATACCTTGGCACTGTTTTCTACCACTTTCCTTTGGTTGTCATATTGTATTTTTCCTGGGGAGCAAGATAGAAGAGGCTGCACAGCATTTTCCTTGTTCTTTGGCTAATTTACACTTAGAGATGGATTGAGAAGAAGACCTGGTCCTGAGGACTGTGGTTGACATTCCCATTTAACAGTCTTTAACTGTTGGTGATGAACCCTGGTAGCCTTGTGACATTGAGCCGGGACTGGCCAGGCAGTGCTGTGGGAACAGCAGAAGGAAAAAACCTCTTCCAGCGCTGGTGCTCATCACCCCATTGCTGAGCAAGAAACGTATCTCTGGAGGATGCAAGGAGTCTTTGCAGAGGAGGAGGTTTCACCCTTCATACAGTTTAAGGGATCTTCCAAAGCTCCCCACAGTCAAAGCCTAGCGTGGTCCCCATGGCACAGCAGCTCTCAGCATCACCTCTCCCCTTTCCTGGGGCTGTTGCTACCCAGGCCCAGCACCAACCACAGAACCACACAAAATCTCAGCCGTTGCAAGTGCTTTATAAGCCAAATAGCTACTGGCCACACAGGCTCTCTAATGAGGTACCTGGCCTTCTGGCCTGGCAGGTTTGTAAAACCAGTCCTGGTTTCAACAGCCCAGCAACTGAGCTCCTCAGATTTTAGCACAAAAGAGTCACTCTTGGAGAAGACTGCTGGCCCCGTGGCAGTTGCTGTTAGCGGCAGAGCAGTAGGAAGGGGTGCCTTGGCACTCAGCACCATCTGAAGCAATGCAAAATAATGGAAACACCCATGTGTCTCAGGAAAAGCAACACTGGGGCTCCTCCAGCCCAAACTGGTGCTGTCCTTGCAGAGGTGCTAGTCAGCTGTCACTTCCCACTCAGGAAGGCACTGAAACAATCAACGCCTCGATCTCAGTAACTGCAGGGAGGGAGGATGCAGGCAACATGCACTTAACTGCATGAAACTGATTGGGAGTTTAGGAATGTTAATTGTATGGTAATGGTCTCAAAGAAGAAAAAACCCCAAAATGTCTTACCAGGTGGAGCTGAAGGGAAACTGCATAGTATCTATGAAGAAGAGAGCAGAATGCAAAGATTCCTAAGCTCAGAAAAGAGTGGTACAACTCCTTAGACTGACTCCTCTTTCATGTAAGTTGAAGAACATCACCCCATAGCTTCTGTTCTCCTCTATGCCTACACGAGATGGAGCCTATAGGGATGGTACGTGTTCAAAGCAGCTCTGCACTTCCTTCCTCCATCTGTCCATTGCTCATTTCTTAATGGCACAGCTAGCAAATGTATTCATCACTAATTCTGTAGTTGCTGGTAACCTCCACAGCTGAATCAAATGCAGATTTTCTAAGGAGCCCTGCTAACACTTTGCAGCTGGAATCCAGCAATACTTGAAGTTTACAGTTCTGCGCACCCTGGATTTTGGCAGGTCTCTTTATAACCACATACCTAAAGGCATCATAAACATACTGACTCCTCTCCAACATATGCAGTCTGTCCAATCTCCAGAGCATCATAGCATAACAACACCCCTGAGAAATACAGCCTTCCTGTTGGATGTGCAGGTTTGGAATGAGAAATTGCAAAAGCTTCCTTCTCCCCAAGACAGCACCATGCACCAGCCCCTGCTCCTACTGAGGTGGGTTCGGGAACCAAAAAACTGCTGATTTCTTACAGATCAGCAAGGTACCCTAGTAACTATGCTAACATTGGGTATCTCCCGACTTGGCATACTGAGCCTGATCTTTTCAGAAATCCCTATTCTAGAAACTATTAAATATTCCGAAATGCCTTCCTAGGAAAGAGTGATTAGCACAGCCTTACTGCTGACAAGGGAAAGACAGATAGAGCTCTGGAGGTGGAGACTGAAAGGTAAAGCTTGCAAAAAAATCTGAGAGAACAGCCTGGAGAGGGGGAGACTGCAAGCATCAGAAAGGTAAGAGCAAGGCCCATAAACCCACCTGGGTACATTTATGAGAGTCACATCAGTCTCTCCCAAATTACTGCCTCCTTGGAAGATGCACAGCCAAGGGAACAATCTGATTCCCCTAGCAATAGTTGCATCATACAGGCAGCATTTACGAAGCAGCCCCAAGGATGCATTTGCCTCCTCGCTGTGCCCCGAGGCTGTGTACCTGCAGTGTCAGTAGGTCAGCGTGCCCCCATGCCTGGCACCTGCACCAGTGGCACCAGCTGAAGGAGTGCTGAGCACTTCCAGCTCCCACTCAACCCCCAGCCCCCAGGACCTGCAGCTGCTCCATGTCCTTGCCAAGTCAGGTATCTCAGGGATATGAGATAGAGCAACGAGGAGTTGATGCTGGGAAGCCAGCTGGAAAACAGACCAGGAAGTCGAGGCAGCCACAGCCCAAAAGCCCAGATACAAGCACTTCCATGGAGGGAGAAGAGGGTGATACAGACCTGGGGGTTTGCCAAGCACATCCACCACACCTGCACAGTAGCACAGGCAAGCACAGAACTATAGGTGACCTCACAACACCTGCATATTTACCCCCAAAGTCAGGTGTGCTTGCACAGCACAAGAAGCTCTTTAAAGCTTCCTCCTTGCACTGGAGCCTCTGCAAAACAGGTCCCAGGCATCAGGAGAGGTCCCTCCAACACCTCCCAAGGATTCCAAAATAGTTCAAACTGTATAGGTTGTGCTCTGCCCAAACACCCCCAGCCCTCCACAAGCACACCAGCCTCTTCTAGCACTTCTTCAGGTAAAGCTCGAAGCTCTCTATGCAGACAGGCAGGCAGCGAGTGTTCAGTGCAGCAGCAGCAGCAGTAAATGCAGGCAATGCACATGCTGCCCTATGCTCCTCTTGCGGAGGCTTTGCTTCAGTTCTCAATCACTTCAGCTTAAAAGGAGGGTCACTTGGAACAAAACCACCCTTTTATTTGAGGAGCAGCAAGGAGCAGACATGGTTCACCTGGAAACCTGGAAATGATGGAATAAGAGACCATGGTGTTTCACAAGACCCTTGTCCTACTGCATCCCTTTGTTCTCAACTGAGCTAAGTGGGATGGATGTGTGCACTGCACAGTGCAGGCAGAGACACCCAAACCAGTGCGTACTGGAAACAGTCCAGCCCTGCCAGCATCGTGCTCTACCTGCACCAGCCAGTGCAGGGGAAGGCTCTGTTTGTTAGTCTGCACTGAAGAGACTGCTCTGCTTCCAAAGCTGAGAGAGCCCGGATTTCTCCGACTTGCCTCTCAGTTTACCGCTGCTTTTGTTTAGATGCTGCTGAAGGCCAGAAGCTACTACAGTATTTTATAGGAACTGGAGAACTGGCAGCAGTACCTCCACCTACCTGAATCAAACTTGCAGTTTACCATCTACCTAGAGAAACAGCACTGGCTCACAGCAAGAGGCACATGGCAGAGGAACCACGCAGTCTTTGACTCACAAGCGTGAAAATGTGCGTGCTTCCCTACCCGAGGGGCACACATTGGCTGGTCCCCACAAACACACACACTGCACAAGCCATAAACAACCTTCCCGTGAATCTGCCACACACATAAGGCACGAGGCACACGTGATGGTTACCGAATGCGTTGTCTGCAGCTCTGCAAGAGATGCCAGCAGAAGACGACACTCGAAACCAGAGGCACAAGACAAAGAAATTAGAGGTTTGGATCAACGGGAGCAAGCTTTGAAGTGGATCTCTTCCATAGAAAGCTGGTAACAGAGAAGCAAGCTCTGTGCCCAACTCCTGACCCAGCTTTAATTTTTCAAAACAAGAAGCCGCTTGACTGTTTTTCCTCATTAAAACAAAATTAATCCCAGTATTGCATCTCTACTCAAAAACACATCCAGAGGGACTGTAGAGTGATTCACACCTACAACCACTATGGGAAACCGTTTGCACTCAAAGTGTAACAAGCCAACACTGATTCACCCACATAATTACAGGCAGACACTGATTCACAGCTACTGCAACTGCAGACAGATTGACTCACAACCAAAGCAACTGCAGACAGACTCAGGCTCACAAGCACAACTGGAAATACAACCATGCTGACAGTGCCCACAGTTTGCAATCCTATGTACACACAAACCCTTGGAAAACTAGCTAGCACCCTAACCAACGCAAGCACGGCTAGCCGAGCCCTGCACTTTTTGCTGGCACTCTTGACCTTCACCTCACAGCCATCTTTCCTTCACCGGTGGAACAATATCCACACCTCCGCAATTGTTCCTTCCCTGACAGCACTTGCACTTGCCAAGCAGGACTGTCAAAGCCCGACCCTAGGAGCAGAGCCGTGTGACACCTATTCAGACAGACGATGCGTACAGGCACGGTAAGTGTATATGGCGCAAGGCATCAGCGTACATCCCCTCTGATACCATATAGCTGTGCGCCGACTGCACTGGCTTATGTTTCCAGAATACAAGTAAATGCAAGCCAAGTGTAATACATTTAGCCCACGGGCAAAGGAGATGGCAAAAGACTCACCACTGGGCAAAAGCTTGAAAGGCAGGATTATTTACTACACTCTCTGGCTGAGTATGTAATTATGTCAGCATTTAGCCTGGGTATTGTGCTACTTTTTGTAAACAGTTGGCAGGAATACTCCTACTGAGATGAGGGGTTGGGCTGCTTCTCCAGTGTTGAGAAGCAGGCTGAAGAGGACAGGGTCTACTTAGAGAAAAAGAAACTGAGGTGAAGGAATGGATTCAGCAGGAGAAGATGAAGGAGAAGCTGAGAGTGAAGTGGGACAGGTGGTGGCAGTCTCCAGACAAAGAAAGAGGAAAGGAGAAGGAACAGAAGGAGGAAAGCTGTGTGATGCAGACTTGTGATAAGAAGCTCCAGAAGCGAGGAAAAGCGGCAGCCTCCCAGTGCAGAGCATGTCTCACAGCGGTGCAGACAATGCATCTGTACGTCCCCATGCGCTGAGCTCTGCTGTGTGCTGCGAACCAGGAGGCGATTCCAGGCAAAAGGACACAGCCTCCAGCCAGGCACGTACCAAGGGGCCCAGGTGTAGCCGCAACCCTTCCAGCCGCTCCCAGCTCTCGGAAAAGAGCAAGAGCATTGGGTTCGTGCACTCCTGCCTCTGTGTGTGTGTGTGTGCGTGCTGCAGGGCACCCACCACCCCCAGGAACAGGCTGAAGGGCAGGATGGCAAACTCCACGGCAACAGCATCACCTCAAACCAGCCTGAAACCCTTTATCCTCCAGGGCAAAGACAAAGTTAAGAGACAGACTACGGAAAGGAGAGCACTTGCCTGCACCACGCGTAGTATCTTCTCGTTGTAGGCTGGACCTGCCTCACCACCTGTTATTTTAATTCTTCCCGCTCCCCACAAGGGTTGAAGGAGGGGGGGCTCCCCGAGGCGCTGGTGCTCCCTGCGAGGAGGTGGCCAGCACCCCAAAAGATGCGCTGCGCCCCAGCTCCCCCCCGCCAACCCGCCGCCTCCCTGCGAGGCCCGGCCGGATCCCGGGAAGTTTGGCCCGCAAGTTGGAATTGCTGCGGCTTCTGTCTCAATAAAACACGCAGCGGAAAACACATGCGGAGAAGGGGGGAGGAGGGAGAGTGGTTAAAACGCAGCGAGGGGTAGGAGTAGGCAGTGAAGACCAGGGCAGCTCCAGCGTGGCAGTGCGGGGATCCCGCAGGAAGGGGGATGCGGGATGCCCTGGGCAGAGCTGGCTGGGCTTTGGAGGTTTTGCGGAGCCACACGGCAGCGGAGCTGGGAAGGCAAAAGCTGACAGTAAAGCGCACTCAAAATATATTGTCCCTGCAGAGCTCTCCTTGTTAACCACGCACTGCAAAACTCTGCTGCAGCTGTGACTCCAAGGTACATAACCATTCCTCCAGCGCTGAGGACGAGCGATGAGATGAAGGATCATGACTGCAGGCGTTACTGACCGCCCCAAAATTCCTCCAAAATACTCTTGTTTTTGAATACTTAAAATAGCATGCAAACATACTTCAGGGCAAGGCCCCTCAATGCATGAGTGATTAAATTCAGTTTAACTGTCAGTTCTCTTCATTTTGATATTGGAAAATGACCCAGTTCTTGCATCTAAGAGAAAGTTAAAGGCTATCACGGTTCTACCTTATCCCTACAGACCACAGCCATACCGACTTTGGCAAGATAGGAGCATCCACCATGACTTCTTTCTGGACAATAGGAAGAAAACACAGACAGACTTTCAAAGCAAAATTTCAGCTCCCCTAGATCTGATGGTCTAATCCAGGTATCCAGACTACATTTGTTTGCAGTGGTTCAAATACCAGTAAATTCCACATTTCTCTGCTGGATAGGGGCCATAGGCAAGATCTGATGAGCCTCACAAGATCTGAAAACCAACATCTTGAGCAAAACCTGAGCTTAGTCCAACACAGTGCCCCGCAATCAAATCTGGCATCTCTTAGACCAGAGGAGGAATAGTCTTTAGTGTTACTGCAACACTTGGCTCTCTTACAGGAACTTTGTGGCTACCACAAACCGTATGTAATCAGGATAAGTTTCTCCAGCCTTCAGCACCACATCCAACCCTAGCTGATGGAGACTAAATACTCACAGGACAATTCTGAAGCATCAGCAACCAGGCCTTCAAGTTGTTATTTTCCGATCTCTGAAAGACATTTTGCCTGAGCTGCAGGGACCTTACTTTTGAGTTCTTGTGTGGACAGCTCACATTTTAATTGTCCTTAGACTGCTCATGCACGAATGACAGCAACCGGTACATGGTGTGGGGCTGTTCCCATTTAAAAAGTCTGTTTCTGCATTGAATTCCTCCTATCATAATCCTAAACATCACTCAAGAAGACAGCTGTGTGTGCTTGCCAACAGAGGAGCTTTTTTGCTGGTCTCCACAACTGGGGAAAATCATAGGATCACAGGAAAATTCACATTAGAAGAGATTTCAGGACATCATCTAGTCCAACCTCCTACTCAAAGCATGGTCAGCTAAGGAAGAGCCCTATGAGCAGCACAAGTTGGCCATACTTATTCACGCTGAATTTCTGCTTACATCTAAGTTTCCTCCCAAGGCACATCTTCTGTTCCCGATTTATATGCTTGTGAACACAAGAGCGTTGGCAAGGGAACAGTGAGGAACTCAGAGGGAGTCCCAAGGCACATCCATTCACTTGGCGAAAAGCCCCAAGGATCTGGTCCACCATCTTCCCACTGGAAAGTGGCATTCCATTGGAGAATATCACTGAGATGACCATGCCCACAGGTGGGACCCAGAGGTGGGACCCACAGGACCTGGCTAACTCAAGAACACTGGTTGCCTGGAGACTAAGAGCAGAAGAGGCCCTAATACTTGCTCTTCCCCCTTTCCAAACTGACTCAGCTATATTGGCAGGAACTGCCTTGGATATGAAAACAGACACGAAACAGAATCAGTGAGACAAGCATATCCAGAGACAGAAATGACTCAGGATTTTAAATGGCTCATATTGAAGAACATTCCAAGATTTACAGATTTAAGTAGCACTAACAATAGTCACAGGCAGTGGAAACCATGGTTCTCTCGAGGCCTGTTCATCCATGAGCAACAGCCATACAGATTTCCCCAGTAGCAACATATCTCACTCCACTCTGAGATGTCTTCTAGAAAGACTGCCTCCTCCACTCAGAGGTCTCCCCTGACACTGCCAGCAGCCTGAAATAGTCTTGGGCATGAGACCCTTTGTTGCAAAAGTTTTTCCAAGAATCTAAAAATCACATTAAATTTCCTCCCCTTGTAGCCACACCAGATGCCAAGTTCTCCTTATAAAGTTGAGGGAAGTTGGGGTCAGACAGGAAAGAAAGCACAAGGTAAGGAATTACAAGGCTGTAGCCACATGAACTGTGAGCTGCTAAGAGCAGACCAAGAGATACAGCACCTAAAAATCACCCTAAATGAGATCAGTGGACATGCACATTGCGATCCTTTCTGCCCCTCCAGACGTGCTGATCCACACCATATCAGCTCATGCAAGTCCATGGCACAGCAGGCATGGTGCACCACAGCAGTAATCAAAATCTCCATTAGTCAAATCCCGCCTGGATTACAGAGGCTGCACCAGACAGTCTCCAAAGCTTTGCATGGTCTGTGCCCCTTATGTTTTCACTACAACAGTAAGGGCTGGCTGGCTCCCCCCCGAGCTAGCCCTGCAGAGACATCAAGGGAGGCCTTGTTAAGGATGGAGGCAGTGGAAGTCCTCCTTCATCCCAGCCAGTGCTGGAAGCCAACTGACCCGTAGGGAGGGGAGTACTCCTACCGTCTGGGTAGAGCACGAGGACAGAGTTAAGGACACAAGGGCTGTTCAACAGTAGCACGGGATGGCTTTGAACAACAAGGGATGCTGTCATGGGGAGAGGCTTTGGCATGGGTAGAAGGCAGTAGCTAACTCAAGAAGTCGAGCATTAGAGAACCTTTAATTTGTGGGGGTAGGGGTAGTGTTATCAGTAGCTGGCATTAGCTATCGGGAATTGTCTTGATCTCTGCTTTGTTCAGAAGGAAAGGTAACCCTCCACTAAGAGCATCAGTCTCTGAGGATACATCCATCAATTTAGGAGGCATAAAAACATCTTGTGAAACCTGTAAGCAATTATCTTTAATGCATCACTCCATCACAAGGTTTTTTATTTCCTTCTTAAAATATATAACCTCCCTCCCTACCCCTTGCCCCTCCCCTCCTGCTCTCCTTTACCTGCTGGAACAATTACCTGAACTCTAGTGCACTCCAGGAGCTGACAGCTTTGAGGCAAAACCCTTCTTATGATGATCAGGGTTAAAGTATGGCTGTCGCCATATTATTGAAGAGTAATCTCTCAAAATGGAAGTAAAGCAGCCTGGGAATATCTTGCTAATAATTAGCTAAGCCTTTCCCTCCCGTCACCCTGCTCAACTAGCCAGAATAAAAGTGTGTTTAGTTTTAGATCCATGCTACAGTGCCCTTGAACTGAATGGGATTGCAGACTTAACCCCGACTATAGCAAAGCAGGGGGGTCCATTCTGAAGGTACAGGCTGGAGCAAGAGCTCAGGGATGTGCAGCACAGCTCCAGTACATCCACCTCTTTGGAGGCAAGTCCATGGCATCACCATTCATCCCACCCAGGCATCCAGGGGAGCTGGCTGCACTTATGTTGCAATGGCTGGCATGAAAGACCAGGGAAGGCAAGAGGTGACCTTCCCAGTGTTGAAAGGCAGAAGGGCAGCATGCTGAGGGAGATATGCCCCAGTAACACACGGCTCCCCGGGTCACTGGGTGGTGGAGACCTGCTCCGAGGCTGAAGGCTCATCAGCACAGGGAGGGAACTGCGGTTAGAAACGTCCTGAGCGTCTGGGTGCAGGCACCGTCCTCAGCACGGAGCAGGTCCTGTTTTCCCCACACATAAGCTAACCTTGAGCACAGCAGAGTCCTTTGCACCAGTCCTGTGTGAGGTGGCCTCTGCAAGCTGACATTCAGAGTGGCTTTGAGGCCCTCTCATGCTGCTAGGGGGAGCAGGCAGCTCACAGTCACTAAGCAGACAGGTGGTTGATGAGGGCAGGAGACCAGAACAAAAGATACTCTGGCTGCACAGGGGTCCAACCCCATCCCTGAAAGCTGCTGGTCCCACTCACCCCCAAGAAGCACCGTGCTGACACCCCCCTCCCAAATTGCTGGGAGAAGGGGGATCTTCTCCCATCACCCCTTCCTCTCTGAAAGTACTGGACGGACCCAACTCCGGCCCCGCTCTCCTGGTGCTACCCTGTTCTCACTCTCCATCCCCACTGGGCCAGCTGCCCCTTCTCCCCACCCGCCTGCTCCTTGCAACCGTAGCAGCCTCAGAGCCGGCTGCTGCCTGATGCTTTATTAACCCATCTCCATGGCAACTCGCCTACAGCTTAACTCGGAGAGACCCCTATCTCGCCTCGGCCATAAATCAGCCACCCGCCTGCCTCTGTGGTCGGGGACGGGAGTCACTGCTCTCACAGCCTCCCTGCTGGGGCTGTCCCATGCGGGCAGCAGGCACCACAGGGCTGTGGTCTGCCCTCCCTGGCCCCATGTTTGCACTTCTCAAGCAAAGTCTAATAGTCAGCCAAAGAAAGAGTACCAAAAACCTGGTGGTTCTCCCAGTTTGAAGGCAAACTGGAGCCACTCGTACAAACCAGTAATGAGCTGGTGCTCCTCCTGCTTTGGGCAGGGAGCAGAGCCCTGGGCCAGCCTCCAGAAAACAGGCATAGCACTGGGCTGAGGCAGCCAGGCAGCATCTCTTTCCCCTGTGGCAACGCAGCCTCCCCTCTTTGTCCATGGTAAAGCCCTCAAAGCCTGCCAGGAGGGAACAAAGAGCCACCTAAAATGCTGTGCTGTCCCTGGTATCCAGAAACAGCTCAAAACTAACCTTTCCCCTAGCACAATTCAAAGGCAAGGCTCCCCTTCAAAGCGTTCTCTCATCAGAACTGACCTTTGGGCACCACCTTCCCAGTAAACCCACTGGCCATTATCGCACACGTGCTGGTGAGTTAAAAGTAGGTGACTGGTAAGAATCTGCAGGTCCCCACGAGAGCAGACTTTCCCACACACTTTTTTCCCTGTGGCACCAGGAAGGGGCCTGCAGAACATGCTGCTCTTTTCACCCTCAAACACACAGCAAAAAGTGTTCTCGCTGCTGAAATTCTCCATCTCTAAACCTGAGACTTAGAGAGAACTTTTTCTTTGTATCCCACGTGATTGTCATTTCAGCCACACATCTTTAGCAAGCATCTATTAATGCTGGGGCTAAATCTTGGCAACACAGATGCAAAGGTGTCTCCCACCATCAGCAGTTTAGTCTACAGAAGCCTGGCAAATAAGTGAGAAAGGAAGAATCATCTTTAGAAGCTGCATCATCTTTAGAAGCTGTTGGGTGTTGCAGGGCTGTGCTGGTGGGAGGAGGAAGGGGACGGGCTAAGGCAAAGTCATCAAATGGCTCACCTGAGGTCACAGACACAATCTGTGACAAAACAGACAGGTCTAACATGCACTAATGGAAAGGATGATAATTTTTCCTCACCTTTCCACATTCCCTGAGAGGTACTGATCTACACATATGACCCCAAGGGATGTCTGAGGCACAACATGGTGTTTCTATACAAGATCACATAATCCTTGCTGCTTTAGATGAGGGCTCCAGTATATCTGGTGTTTTACCCACAGCTTAGACATGCCCAAGAAAATACAGAAGTGGGCACTGGGAGAGCTATATATCTTTATTTTACATAGATGTTCAGGGGGTATCGCTGCGCCACAACTCAAAGAGCTAAAAAGCCCTTCTTGAGGGACACTGCAGAGCTTGCAGTCTGTGTCTCAGCAGATTCTGGTAAAGCAAAGATCAGGGGGCTTGTTTCTATGACAAAACATGTCCATCCAACTCTCCAGAAGCCAGGTCCAACTACATGGAGAAGTACCAGAGCTCTTTTAGCAGGGATAGCTGTCTTGAATTTCAAGAACTATATGCTGGCAGTGGAACAAATTCATAAAAGCTAATGGGCCTGAGACTGTATTTGTCCTGCAGTCCCTTGGCAAGAGCAAAAATAAACCTGGAGAGAAAGACCTGTTCACATACTCTTACTTTTCTCTTCTGCAGTTACAATAGCAGCATCAGTTCAAAAATCCCCCTGTGGAGTCATAAGGTTTTAGATGCCTCAGCACTTCTATTTCTAACATTGCGCATGCTTGTCAAGTCCAAATATGTTTAGGCAATTTAGGTACCTAATGCTTACCTAAATCAAGTGCTTAGGAAGGCTGGCTTTAAGAGTCCTGCTTGTTTGCTTTTCTGATCCAGGGTTCTTCTGAGTTTGTCTCTGCACCCACAAAGCTGTGAACTCATTTTTTGTTTCAGAAGCAAGTGGAGAGTGGCATGAAGCCAAAACCTGGAACTTGAAACAGGGCCAGATATGAGGAAGTTCACACTGAAAATTGCAGGAAAGTGTTTGGAAAACGGCCTATGTTCATATTGCATGGAACATGTTATTCCAGGTTTTCCCTCCCCTCCAAATCCCTTCCTTATCTTTCTTTGTCAACTCAGAGGAGACCCTCATCTCATCTCATCATAGCTTGATAAACTGAGCTCAGTTTACAGCTGCACACCAAAAAACAATGAGCCTCCTGACACAAAGATGTTGCTGAGCTTCAGGTGCAAAGGCCATTAAGAGAATAATTCCCAAGGGCAGTATGAACCCTGGCACACTTGAAAACCTACCACATCTGGAGACTGACTGTACTTTCGTTGAAACAGCAATTTTAGGATCCTCTCCATCAAGCAGGATAGTTAGCCACGCAATATGGTTGTAGATAGAGCCTGTCAGCAGGAGAACAGAAGTTTCCTAAAGACTTCAGCTGAACCTGCTACTTCAACAAGAGCTCTAAATGTCACCATATTGCCTGCACTATGGTCCCTGAAAGGATTCATATCTTGCTGTGTTTGGTAAACTTTACAGGGACCGCAGGAAGCTGAGGGACAGGCAACTGCCTAACACTGAGTGGATCTCATCAGCTCTAATTAGCTCAAACAAAACAGCAGATACCCAGGTAATAAGAGCTCTTCATGATATTAAGGTGAGTGGTGGCTGCAAAAGACAGGACACTCCAGCTGCTGATTCCTGGAAGCTTTTGTGTGGGAAGCTGAGGCTGAGCCAGAAGCTCAGTAGTTAATGAAAGGAGGAATTGCTCAGAAATGGTTCATGTGTTAGCCTTGTCCTGGCATGTGGTGAAGCACAAAAAAACAGGCAGTTCAAAGCCCAAAGCCTGTCTCCCTGTCACTCATGCATCTGCTCATGTATGCACAGCTGGTGCCACAGGTGGAAGCATGCTGGAGGGCTGGCTTATCCATCCGTCCAGGTCCTGTCCATCTCCAACTTCGTTAGGATTGATGGTGAACCCCACTCTCAGAAACACCTTCAGACATATGCATTGGAAACTACTGCACTAGTTTCCTGCCAGAACTGGGCCCACACTGAGGTAGACAGACATTAGGCTACGGGTCTCAGGGCAGGCAGCTGGGACTCTCCTTCCTGGCACAGAGCTATGGAGAATCCAGCTGTAGTTGTGACTACAAATGTACCACTGATAGTCAATGCTCTCCCAGGGCCTGTCTGCTCCAGGAGGGTTTTTTCAAGTAAACAGATCAGCGACAAGCAGCAAGAGGAGTTGTGTATTTGATGACAGGAAGGCACGCAGCAGAGCAGAGCAGCTATGCACGGGAGGAAGAGCCACAGGGCACAGAGACAGGGAGATGTTCTGCTGCTGCTATCAGCTGGCAACGGGACACGGAGCCTCTGGAAATGCAGTCAGCCCCCGCCAAACAGGGAAACACAGGCCCAGGGAATCAAAGGACACTCAAGATGAGTAAAGAGATTCTGTAACTGTCCCCAAACCAGCAATACTCATAACAGGCCAAGTTGTGCAACCCAGAACAGCCCTACACAGAGGGAAGCCCTGAGGCTGGTTGGACTCTGATGAGCATCACTGCTTCCATCCAGCCCCATATCCAAAAGCACACCAGCCTTCAATACTGAGAAATTTGAAAGAGCAACATTTTCTAAGTCTTCTCCCTCCCACACCAGCTGAAAACAGTCAGAACAAGACAGTCCTACAATGGTTTTGTCACCTACCAAAGAATAAGGTTAGTTATTTCCTTCATATACCTCCCAGGTCCTGGGCTATTCAGGTGACTCCAAAGCAGCGGGCAGTGTGAGCCAGGGTCCTGGCTCTGAGTTACTCCCCGTGTTGATGTGCTGCCCCTGCAGGGCTGGACTTGGGCCCCAGATGTTTAAGGCCACCAGCTGTAGCATCTGAGCGTTGCACTTTGTAGGATTTATCAGAGCAAGCTTTACTTTGTTCCAGCTGATATGAGGGGAGAGGATAATAATTAGCAGGATCCATTCTGCTTTTCCCAGTCCAGCCAGGCCCACCATTAGGGAGGAGAGCTCCTCCTGTCTGGGAGCCACTGACACGCCACCCTCTCCATTTGTAATTAGTAGAATAAGAATACTAGTCAGATGGGAAATCTGCCTGAGTAACTGACATCCTCAAGTGCTTTCTAATCTGAGGAAGGCAGCCTCTCACTTCACTGCTAATGGGCTGCAGTGAGGAGCACCAAAATTTCTGCTGTGGACCCACATGCACCCAGGACCAGTTTTTTAGCCAATTCTCTCCAGGATCCATGACAGCAGGCCCAGCTGGTCCCCTGGGAGAAGATGCTAGGTCCTGCAAGAGTTTGTGTCAGTAATTAAACTGCCTCAGTCTCACAGCACTTGCTCTCTCCTCCAGGTGCCATGAGCATGTACTGTTTAAGGAATGGTCCAGGCAGAAGGAATTCTTGGGTCAAGGAATATGGGAGCTAGAGGAAGCCCAGAGGCAGGTTTGAGGGCAGCTGCAGTGCTATTTCCGTGGACAGGACTTTAGAAGTGAAAGAACAGAAGTTATGAGTCAAGACAGAAGCTGCACAGCACCTGGCAATCACACACTGGAATATTAACTAAAATAACCCTCTGCCTCATCTCTTTTAAATTCAGATGCACAGGGGAATCCATCAAGGTAATTTATGGTGTGTAGCTGCTGATATGCCAATCAAAGGAAGCCCAGAGTAACAAGTGTGTTAAAAGAGACCTCATTGATTGTTATCTCCACAAACACAGGCTTAATTCCTTCAATCCCAGTTAATCAGGCTACTTTGTTACATTTCTTATACAAAAGGGTAAGTGATCAGTGGGAAGCATTAGGCATTAGATATGCAGCCCCCAGATAGCTTCCCTTGTCTGGAGGGAGGCTGTGGAGGTGGTGTTTAGTAGGGCACATGTTCTAGAGCAAATCTGAAAGGTCCCCAGCCAGAGGTTTTCAATAGGACATTTTTTTTTCTTTCATAAATGGAAATTTCTTCACATACAAACCCCCAAGATTTTGATGAAAACCTGACAATTTGCAGATGCAGAGATGATAATTAGGAAGGCAGAAAGAAAAGAAAGAGCTTTTCTAAATTCCAGGAGCCCACAATCAGCTTTCACAGAGGGAGCAGGCTCACACGGTTTGCCAGGAGCAGCAGAGCAGACCTTGCTCTGTGGATTGCAGATCTGGAGCCATCCAAGGTGCCAGGAGCTGCGGCAGGAAAAGTACCACTACAGCAGCTTCTCTTTCCACCTTTTGTTTAACAACACAAGCAGAGGTCTCTTTTCCTAGGTCTGATATATTTTTGTTCTTTACTTGGAAAGAAAGCCATTCTGACCAGATTGGTAGGGCCCTTTTCGCATGAACTGATGTGCAATTGCAGTACTGTGAGCTGTAACATCAGGGCAAACTGAAAAGTGTTGAGAGAGCAGGATGTAATGCACAGATCAGGACTAGATCTGGTCTTATTAAGTATAATAATTATCGATCTGGAAGAGGGAATAAGCAGCACATTAATTAATTTTGAAGAGGATCTGAAACAGAGGAGCTGCCAATTACAAAACTGAAAAAAAGTGTATGAAGAGAAGAGAAAAGAAATCAGGTGAGAAGAAAGCAGAGAAGATCAGCAAAGGAAAAGACATTAAAGAGAGGCTGGGGGGAGAGGAGGAGGTTCAACCCTATGTCACCCCAATGCCCCAGAAGTCCCTTGCTTATCTCTGCCTTTTTCCACAAAGCCAAAGCAGCCCCCAGGCAAAAAGGGCTTTGGCACACCATTGTAGGAAGACAAATCCTCCAGAGTTTTTTACTTCTGTACTGTTAGGAGGCAATGATGGAAGCTTTGTCCTGGATAAGATGGGAAACTTTGCCCACTTTTAGCAAAGGGCCATTTTGGGAACCTGCAAATATTCATCCAAATTCAAGTCTCTTGCTGCAGGGCATGGCAATAAAGAACAGCGTTGCAGCCTTGCCCCCAGACAAACACAAGATGTGTGCAAAACTTCACCCTTCCTAAGGAGGAAAACGTGGGCCTTTGGGCTTGGTTCGGGTTTTTTGGTTTGGTTTTTTTGTTTTTTTCTTTTGGTTGGGTTTGGGTTTTTTTGGGGGGCGTGGTTCTTTGAGAAGTTCAAAAGCTACAAAAAGCTATAAGTGAAGCAGTCTTCGGGTGCCAAGGAAGCCAGGGAGTGGCATGCTGCCTAAAAGCTTTTGCTGAGCAGCAGGATAACTGGATGAAGCAGCAACCTCTCCAGGACAGAGATATACTCAGAGAGCCCATGTGACTACCCTCAGAGGGGCACAGACACACACTCCTCTATCAAGTTGTAAAACAAAAGAGCAAACTCCATTTCCCTGCCCTGATAGTGACAGCATTTCCAGCTTTGCTATGGCTGTCTTAAAGTTTCTATACATTATAAACTTCTTCAATGCAGATTACTTTGTTGAATATAGTACCTACTTCCAAAGGTGATGTCTCAGTTGGCCTGCCCTGGAATTGCTAATGGAATAACATCACCACTAATTAATCAGCCTCCATCCTGGGCATTTCTCAAATCCCCTGAATTCAAAGCACAGCCAGCAGGAATTTCCACCTTCCTTTTCTCTTGCACTCATCTCTCATTTCTTGCTCACACGCATGTTCTGTGGCTGTGTTGCTGAGCCAGCCCAAGCATATACCCACAAGGAAAATGTGATCATGGTATTGCTTGAAGTCCATATTTGCATTGCTCATCATCATCCCTGATTTTGTTGGCCAGCATCAGTATTAACAGAAGCAGAAATGCAAAGGACAAAGAAACACGTATCTCCCATACTGCTGAAGAGATCTGGACTCCACTCAGCCCCCAAGCAACCTTTCTGAATGCCCTTCAAAAAGCAAGGGCATAAGCACATGCAGAACATACACAGTAGGAATTCCAGATTAAAAGGGACAAGAGGGAGTTCAGTGGCTGGCAGCTTTAACCTGTCAAGTCAGGGATGTTGGGACTGGCTAGGGAGGTAGCAACAACTGTGCCAAGGCCACACTGGTCAAATGCTGGGCTGAAGACATTGGATTCTGGGCCACAAAGATCAGCCAAAGCATGTGAGGATGGGACCAAAGTCCATAAACACTGCTATGGCCACAAGTGTCCGCTGCCAACAGTCTGTGAAGCCTCTCCAACAGCAATACCCACAAGGCTGTGGAGTCAAGCAACCAAATCTGTAGTGCCAGAATTCAGAGAAGCCCTGATGCCCTTACCTACAGATAGAAGAGCAGCAAATTATCATAGTTTAATTATATAATCCTATTACTTCACTACAGGACCTCCAGCTCTTTCAGCCAGCCAGATGCATCTATCCCAGACTGAATTAGCACAATGAAATAGCAGCAGTTCCTGTTTACAGGGAACTGCTATTTGTTGCAGATGATGAGGGACAAATAGCAGACAGCCATAAAGCTGCAGAAAGGTAGAAGATGCTCAACTTGTGAGGGCATATTGTGGGAGCAGGTGCTGCCCCTGGCTCTTATGGTGTACCAACAGAACCACTCAAACACAAGTTTCATAGGGAACCACTTTGGTTCCCAGAGGTGTATGAGATCTCCTGGCTCTGCCTTACAGATGTGCCAGGCACCCACTATTGTTACTCAGGAGCAGCTGCACTGCAGAGAGCCCTCTGGGGTTAAGTATTCCAAAATCTTGACCCTTGATATCTTCATCTTGACAGCCAAAAGCATTCACTGCTTTTCTGCTTTAAACTCTGCATGTCAATTCTCACAGATTTAAAGAGAGGATAAAAATAACCTGTCTTCCAGTAGTGGTGGTGTGAAATTAAATTCATTACCATGTGTGAAGCAGTCTGATACAATAGTGATGAGTACTACCATGCAGCAAAGAAGCAGATCCTACAATCAGCAAAAGAAAAAAACCTAAGAGCCATATTGAATGCAAGCACTGGGTATCCTGTGTGCTTAGTGAGGCAGAGGTGCTTGAGAGAAGATCCATGGGGGTCAGGTAATTGGGCTGTATGGATGCGTATGCACAACATGGGGTGGGTAAGGTAAAAGGAGACAGATTCAATTTTCATCTCCTGAACATCAGGCTTCACTGCCTGGACTTTTCAGTAACATCGGAGTACGTAATAGAGGCAAGCTTGTTAAAGAGCAGAAGGTTAAAAATGAAGCTAAGGGGGGAAAAAGAAAAATTTGGGCCAAAAAGACTAGTAAAATCAAGGTAGAGAGTACTAGGTTTGCATAAAGGCTTGGCTTCTTACAAGGAAGCACAGCTTCTTGAAAAGGCTGATTTAAGAGCCAGTACTTAATTTACTCTAAAAACTATAGCTGTCAAAGAAAAGCTATCTAGAGTGTAGAGGTCAGGGGACAGGGAAGGTGGGCAAGTATCTCTTGGTGGGAAGGCACACAGGTGAAAGCAGGGCTATCAGAGTGACTCCAGGCATCCTCAGAGCCGTACAAAGCACGCTCAGCAAGCACTGCTAACCCCTCCTGTGACTGCAAAACCCATGAGGCCTCACCACAGATGCTGGGGAGCAATTTTCAGCTGTCTGATGCCTTTGCTGGCTTACATTTTGCTGCTGTGTCTCGAGCCTTACAGATCAGCAGCCAGCTGTCCTTGGCCTCCAGCCCACAGCAAACACATCTGGAACAGCTGCAGATGGCAAAGTGCTGTTGGCCAAGAAAGAATTCATCATGTGAATTTACTTTACAGAATTCCTTGTGATGTTTTTAATTCGAAGTGTAAGACACATACACTTGTGGTCACCTATGTAGCCATCTGGTTGGCCTCTGCTCCAGACTTGGCATTTCTGTGCTTGGGAGCCCCTGAACCACTGCAACAGGCTGGGCTCTTGTTTTTTTCAGTGAATTTAGTCTTTCTCACATGAGCCTCCTGCAGGCAGGCAGACTTCTTTCCATCCCAGTCATTTGTCAGGTGGTTTGGTTTGATGCAAGCTGAAGCTCTGACTTTATGTCCCAGCTTCCAGAGGATCTTGCCCACTTTCTTTTCCAGTATTTTGTCTCCTATATAAAAAGTTCATCCCATGGAAACTAATAACAGACTTCTCATTCACATTTATGGAATGGCAGCACAACCCACAGCTGTTTCCACCAAAGGCTTTTCCTCATGAGGGAACTCAAGCTTGCCCTCAGGATACTGGTTGATACATTTAGAAATAGGATTACCTGAGGCCTTTTTCCTGTCTGGCATGAGGGGAGACACAACTGACCTTTTCCCACCCCCCACACTGAGTTTCCACACCAAAACTTAGACGATCTTTTTGGACTAATTTTAATTTTGTCTTGATTTCATCTCCAAAGCCCTTCCATGGGGCACGGCACTGCAGCAGGTGGTCAGCTCATCGGTTGGTTTTGGGGCATGCAGGCAAGACCAGCAGGTGAGGGTGTTCCAAATCCCCCTGAAGGAGATAGATAGGAATCAAGTGGAAAAAACACAGTGCAAAGGTGTGATGGAGCTGAGGAGCCACTGCCAGGAACTAAACAGACCACGCTGCACATCAGCTGCACAGGCTTCAGCACTGCCCTGCTAAGTAAGAACCAGAAGTTACAAGGATGTGATGCTGGTCACTTTTTAATTTTAAAATATTTTCTGCTGGATTTTCTACCTTCTTTTATTTTTTTTTCCCCAAAAACCAACAACTGTGACTTTAAAAAAGTAAAATGAAACTTGAAAAACTGTATTTTTCTTCAAGGTCTTACAATTCCACTTTAAGCTCCCTACCAGATAAAGCAGCAGTAAGAAAGATTAATTTTTCAGAGGAAACAGAACAATCTCTTTCAGTTCTTTTGTCTTTTTCATCCTTCTATCTTCACCTGAGCGACAAAGATGTCAGAATATTTGAGCAAGTAGCTACTGCCTTTAGTCCCTTTCTTCATTCCCATTTTACCAGCTAGAAAAGCAATGAGGGGTTTCCATCACTTTGAGGAAGGTGGAAAGTCCCGATAAGTCTTCCCATTAGAAAATAAAAAATTAAACCAGAACAAAAAAGCTTTGTCAGGTGAAAATGGATGAGAAAATTCAAAGAAAGAGAAGGCTATTTCTCACCAAGAAACCACCCATTTGAACCAGCTTCAACTCTTGTGCTAAAACATTTATTTAAAAAAAAAAAAAGTGTTTAATACTTGCTGCTAAGGTACTTTTTTTTAAACCTAGGCTGATAATATCAGCCAATTTGCAAAACAAAGCTCTGTGGTGAGACAGTAGAAGCACTAAAGTGCCTTGACAGGCAAACCCCTGAGCCTCCAGAGCCAGGCAGTGCTGGGCTGCAAGGAACAGCCCCAGGTTTGGTCCTGGCTGCGAGGATGGGGCCAAGGAACACCACTGCAATCCGCAAGAGGTGCCTTACAGTGGGATTAAACACCTGTGCAAGTCACCCAGCTATTGGGAGATTATAACCTGCGTGAGAACAGCTGCACATTTTCCTAAAGCGCTGAGGGAAGGAAAGCCACATCTGGGGTGGCACTGGGCTGTGCAGGTGAGGAGCTCTTCCCAAAAGGGGCTGTTGTCCTTTGGAAATGACCAGCACCAGGATACCCGGTTTCAGGAGACCTAAAAAGAGGCATCCATAAAAAGGAGGTTACTGAGGGATTCCCTCAGCTATTGACACACCGAGATACTTGGCAAGTTGCTCGCTCTGGAAACTGCAGAGATACAGATGCTGTGCAAGCTCCCTCTGGGGCTTTTAAGAAGTGTCTGACTCAAACAGAAATCAATGCGAGTCAGCTACTCTGGGGAGAAAAAGCTCCATCCAGAGCCAAGCCCAGGCCAGGCTCTTTGTGCTGCCCTTGGACCAAGGGAAAGTGTCCCAGAGCCCTGCTTAGCACACAGCGAGGGAGCAGCACGCCAAGGGGAGCCCAGGGGTTTGCACCACTTCTCCAAGTGTGCTGAGGTTTCCCCCCTGCACTCCCTCTTTATTTTCCCAGGCTCTGCCCACAGCCCTTGCTGGCCACACTCCCATTCCCACACCTGGGGCAGGACTGTGCCTTGGTCCCAGGGCAGCTGGTGGCCAGCAAGCTGCAGTGCTGCCCGCCAGAGTGCCACAGACCTCCTCCTGGGCATCACTGCGCAGACTGGCCAGGCACTGGGAAGTTTGTTTTGCCAAAACCAGCTGCTTCATGCCTAGTTCCTAGATGAGGCTGGAAGGCGGACTTACTTGTAATGCAAGGAAAGCGTCCTAAATGGCAGTAGTGTCAGGAGCCATGGCAGTAACAGAGAGGTTTGAAGGACCGGCCGGTGTCATGTCCCGCTCAGATGAGGGAGACAAGTGATTCAGATTCATAAATCCCCAACAGAGTGGACAACGGTGAGACAAGTCTCAAAGTCCAAACATTTATTAACTTCCCACAATATGATTGGATTTATTTATTAATTTCCCACGATGCACTTATTGAATACACAAGTTGTAGCAAGCAATACAGTTTGCTTTGCATTCCTTAATGGTGGTGAAGGGAAAGGAGAAAAGGGAAAGGAGGGAGAAGGAGGGAATAGAGGAACAGAGATCACTGGTGTGGGTTCCTGCGTTGATCCCACCAGCAAGGGTTGCAGGAGGCAGCCGTCCGTCTGCGCTTCACTGCACTCTCCAGTCCCCCCTGCCCTCTTTCCTCCCCTCGATTTACACCCACGTTCCTTGGGTCCATCCCCTCGGTCAACCCACATACCCACATATCCCATGGATGGGGAGGGGTAAGGTGCTCCATGGGATGATGTAATCAGCATGATGTTGTTAGTCTTTGTTAGCATATTCAGGGGGGTGTTAACTTTAACATGCATTTTGTGGATAATGAAGCAAAGGTCATTCACCGGGCAGACGGCCCTCGAAATTTTATTGGGACAGCCTTATCAGCTTTGACCTCCACGCCATCCACCCCCTGACTATAGTTTTGTCTTGCGAGTGTTTGAGGCATTCCTTAGCTCGGAGGGCCTCCGCTTTTCTCTCTGTCTCAGGCTGTTTTTCTCAGCCCCTGTTTCTCACAGGCCTGGTTTTCTCTCTCACAGCCAGGCCACAGTCCTGCTGGGGACCGACACTGCTCTGGGGCTGATTCCTCTCGCAGGGGACAAGCGCATTTGCACCGGCCCGGGTCCTGCTGCTCTCGTGTACCTCCATCCCGGCAGAGGGGCGGCTGGGGGCAGCACGGCCCGCGCAGGGCTGCCCGGGGAGGGAGCCCGGGGGGCTGGAAAACCGCTCCTGGCGCTGCCCACCCCCAGGTTCTGATCGGTCCCCAACGCGCTCGTAGGGGAAAGGTGTCCCTGGGCCCGCCGCGGGCTGACGGCGGGGGACGCGGGGGGCTGAGGGGGACAGGAGGGACAGAGCAGGGCAGCAGAGTGGGTGACAAGGGAGCTGAGGGGGACCGGGGGGAGACAGAGGGGCAGAGCGGGGCAGCAGAGTGGGGGGCAGCGGGGGATGGGGGGGCAGCAGA
>NW_020799100.1:920414-933496 GCF_003259725.1 Athene cunicularia
GCCCGGGGCTCCGGGGACAGCGCCCAGCGCCCGCGGGTCCGCCCGGGCAGGCGGAGAGAGAGAGAGAAACCCCCCGTCACCCGGGAGCGGGCTCACAGCGGGGACAGCCCCGCCGCCCCCCGGCAGGGGCCGGAGCTCGCAGAGCCCTCGGAGTGTGCCCGGTCCCTGCACGCTCAGGCTTTTCAGACTAAAACATCTGTCAGAAACCTCTGCACCTCCCCTGGTGACAGCAGATTGCCAAAGGAGCGGACAAGGATGCCGCTTGTTTTATTTATGCGGATTTATTCCTGCAGAGAAGTGATCAAAGAGCAGGCAGGGAGCTCCCTGGGAGCTTCTGCACAAGGGTAGTGCCTAAGGAATGAGGGTGATTCAAGGACCCTTCTCTGGACTCGGGCAAAATCCAAGCTCTGTAGTTCGATGGAAGGGTCTGGAGAATCAATCCTGTGAGGAGCCATTGAAGGAGCTGGGAGAGTTCAATGTGAGGAGGAGGTGGCTGAGGGGAGAGACCTCATCCCTCTCTGCAGCTCCTGACAGGACATTGCAGAGAGGCTGGGGCTGGGCTCTGCTCCCAGGGGATCAGGGACACAACAAGGGGGAACGGCTGGAAACTGCAACAGGGGAGGGTCAGACCGGACATGAGGAGAAAATGTTTCCCAGAAAGAGTGATTGGAGAGTGGAACAGGCTGCCCAGGGAGGGGTGGAGTCCCCATCCCTGGGTGTGTTTAAGGGCCGTTTGGATGAGCTGTGGGGGATGTGGGGTAGGGGAGAACTTTGTAGAGTCGGGCTGATGGTTGGACTCGATCCCAAGGGGCTTTTCCAACCTGAATGATTCTGTGATTCTGTGGAGACAGCCCTGCCTTCCCAGAGAGGGAAGACACCTCTCTGGTACACAGCAGAGTGTACACAGTCTCACCTGCCCCTCATACACAGCACTTCTAGCAGCCCTTGACACGCTCTTCCCAGAGCATCTTCACTGGGCTCACGTGCTGAGAAAAGCTGTAAAACAATAATAGTGTCACCTGCAGACATGTGCCACAGACATTCAGGTCAACTAGTGCATTTCCGGTGAGTGGGCATGTCCATGGGAAACCCCTGCTTTCCCAGATGAACTTCAGTTTTAAAGGGAAGCTTATGCAAGCATTTGCATCCCAGTGATGCATGAAAGTGTCCCTCTGCAGGTAAAGTGACTATAAGATGGTAATTTTGTGTATCTGGACTTTTTTTTTTTTTTAAATCCAACAAACCAAACTAAGTTACAGATAGTTCCTTCTTCAAGCTACTGCATTTCAGTAGAGTTAGGGTTTGAGCTACAAGCTCTGCTGCCCCAGCCTGTAAACCTACCCAGCAAGGTAAGGAGCAAAACCAGGGGCTTTGCTTACCAAACCCCTAGCAACTGCAGAACTTACACAACTGTCCAAGCTGGACATCTGAGAAGTCATTGGCTTTAATTTTGAGGGATAGGGAAATTCAAACTCCACACACCTGTGGAAGAAAGAACTTCAGCACAAACAAGCTTCATCCCTCCATCTCTCAACCATACCCTGGCAGCAGCTTAGCACTAAACATTTGCCAGCTTATGCTACTGCAGACGTAACAAGGCTCACTGCAACAGGCTCATGCCCCGCCTTCAAACTCCTTGCGAAGCAGGCAACAGGGCCCACTGGAAGACACTTCAGCATGTGCCCCCAGTGCCATCCCCGCTACCAACCCACTGTGGTCATAACCCTGTGTTTGCACCCACCATAAGCCACAGAGGCACAGGGCCTCTCTGAAAGCCTGCACTGCTGTAAGCTCTGGAGAGGCCCCATAATAATGTGGGGTTTGATTTTCTTTCCCATTAGAACTCCTTGCTACTAACAGATTGTGCACAAGTGGGCTGAAAAGCCTTAGTTTGATCTCAAAAAGATAAATATCAGCTTTTAAGAACTATTCAGACAAAGGGTGAGCTAACAGGGTATCTGTTTCTTCAACAGATCCACTTCCCTGCATTTGTTTGAAGTCTGACCTGATTATTCTTGTAATTGTATTTTTAATGCTCATCAGGTATCCTTGGAGAAATGGATAGTCACTTTCTTTAGATCATGCATATGCAATCAGACAAACAAAATATAGCTCACCTGCCCTGTTCTTCCCCTTTACAGCAAAAGACACATCCTTAACAATTGCTCCAGTGACAGCAATAGCTATTCAGATGGGACAGAGCACAACTTTCTGATCTGCCTTGGGCACATGCACCAGAAGTGCCATCTGTCTTCATTGTAGGGATAAATGCTACCATCATACTAGAATAAACCACAGAAAGTTGTTTCCCTGTCACCCATGCAGTTGCCCTATCCATATTAGGAGTTTACACATACAGTGCATTCTCTAGTATTGTACAAGTTTACCTCAATTTTTAAGTTGACAACTTCAGCCCCAAGGGTACTTTTGTGCCTGTTTTATACAATCTATTAACCATTGCCTGGGCAAGACAGGCAGGGAAGATCACTCTTGGAACTGCAGTAGTGACCTTGCCAGGAATGTGCCATGGAAAGGAGAGGGGTACTAATTCAGCAGATGATGCAGCATCAGTTCATCACTTTGTGGCTGGTGAGATGCCACCTACTCGTGCTGGGTCACACCCTGCCACCTCAGTTAGTAGGAAGATCTGATGAAGCAATCACAAAAGCTTAGCCAGCCCAGCCCACAGTGTGAACCTGAGACATCTGCTCCAACCCGTGAGCATGCCCCAAAGCCCCTGTGGTCTCTGAGGCTTGGCATGTGCTACAGTTCTAGGGCACACAGGAAGATCCATAGGCAGCCCCTAACACAAGGAAATGGCATCTCATCCCAGTGCCTGATCAGTGCAGCCCCCAGCCCTTGGTGAGCTGTGGTCAAGGCTTCATATCCCAGCCTTGCTGTTGAGCAGCTGCTCTGTCAGAGATCAACAATCCCTCTCAATCCCTGCCTCAGCACTCCCAGTATTCCCTTTGGTGCTATTGAATCTCCCAGCCAGACATGGTTGGGATCAGGGTTGGCAAGCCTGGGGTGCAGGGGAGCTCCACACACCAGTCTCAGCAACAAGAGCTGTGGAAACCCCCCTCCAGGTCTGAGTGAGAGGCAGAAAGTTTGAGATGCTGCAGAGTGCTGCTGTAAGCAGGAACCATGGACACAGGCAGACTGCACATAAATCATCAGGAGGGGGCAGAGAACTACCCACCATTTCATCAGTTAATTACAACTGTTAATCATATTTTCATTAACCTGAAGTGAAGCTGCCAGCATTCCCCCTATTTCCACCCCATGCCCCAAGTCCCATTTCTCAGATAGTGATTCTCTATCAGGCAGGACACACACTGTCCTTTGCAAAATGCATCTGGCCAGCTGCCTACATACAGTAATCTCCAGACCCTGCTATCTTGCCTCTTTTCCACATCTGCATACACACCCCTTCCTAAGGGCACACATATTGCCTTTGAGGTGACATGTTTAACCTGCTTGTACTCTCCCAATCCTGCTCCAGGTAACCTCTTAACCCAGGGAAAGCCTGCAGGGTTTATACTCTTGACTGTCAGACTTGCTAACATAGTCATCATGTTGCTATAATGGCGTGCCTCAGTTTCCCCTATTTTAAAAAATGGACTGGTGCTATAAAGCTACTATAAATCATTTTGAGTTCTCCATGTATACCTGTAAACGGAGCTGCTCATGCCAGATAGCCCATGGGACAGCCAGGAGAGATGGAATCCTTCACCCTCTGTGTGGCAGGAGGTAAAGGCGAGGGCTGTTGTGCATTGCCAGGGATAGAAAGCAGAGTTAACAGCTCAGAAGTAATCTTGCAACAGTCAGGCCTTCCTCTCCCAGGGACGGAGGAGTGCGCTGCAAAACTCCTGTCCCTCACTGCTCATTGCCCCTCATATAGCCACAGCAGCGGCTCTGCACACTCCAGCTCTGCTCCTGCTTCCCCTTCGGCTTCCACCCGCGGCTCTGTCTGAGGAGAAGGTTAATGTTAATTGAAGACTTTGGGTGCTACACCTTCTGCCAGGGTACAGAGAAATAACGAGCAGCATGACATTTGAGTTACAGCAGCATGCCTTAGCCCTGCCTGAGGGGACAACTCACCTCTGGGGTGAGAAGGGGATTCAGCATCCTGTGCCTTGGCTGCTCTTCCCTTCCCTGCTCCAGCACTCTGCTGCAGGCCTGGAAAATCCCCTTTTCCAGGCTGAAGCATCACATCCCTCACATCTTTCTGCTCTTGGGAATGCAGCCCCTGAGCAGAGCCATCCCCAAGTCTAAGCACCACATCAGTGGAGCAGCACTTACCAGATGGTGGGGGAGAAGGAGGACACGAGAGCAACCACAGAGCTCAGAGCTTCCTGCTCAGCTGCTCTGGTTCAGCCTTGGTCTACAAAGGTCACTCCTAGTCTGAACTGGATGGCCTGAGGGCAAGTGGTGATCACCCTGGTCAAAGCCAAGTCCTACAAGGGGCAGGACAACACTTCTTCATCCCCCAGAGCTGTCCCAGATTTCTTAGATGGGGTTGTTGCACCTCTTCCTCCATTTGCTTAGTCTCTTCACTCACTCCTAACATCCAGGAGTCAAGTCAACTCTTTGCTTGTTCCACTACATGCAGGGCTGACAGAAGGTCGGAAAGCCAGTTAGGGAAGGCAGGAGAGCTTGGTTATAAGCCAGGACCAAGCTCTGCAGTTGCTTTTGCTTCCCCCTCCTCTCCCCCACCCTCCAGGAGCCTCAGATGTGCGAAGCAGCCTGTAAAGGTGTTAATGGGGAACGTATCACCTCTGTCACAATTGCAGTTGAACATGGCACCCAGCACAGAAATGAGTTAAAGAGCGTACTTACTCTCCCGGTGTGAAACGTAGCTGATCTCTTCATTTGATGGCAGAGTGCTTACTTTGCCAAACAGCCCTCAATCCCCATGGAGCAGGCAATTTCTCCTGTGTTAAATGTGTATGTACATTACCAGGTATGATAGAGGTGCTCAAATTGCCTTCATTATATATTTCTATGGAAAGCATCACAACACAATGTCTCACTGGCCAAGCCCAGCTTTTGTTGTTGTTGTTGTTCAATTAAGTTTTTGATTGGGTCCAAGTAACACTGGTTCCTGCAGATGCAGAACTTAATGAAGGAGATGTGTTGCAAAGAGGGACCAAGAAACCTTTAACACCTCCCTGGCAGCCTCAAGCTGAAGACAGAGCAAACAGGACACAGGATTGCTACTGGTCAGGACTTGTTTCTGTGGCAGCCTTGAGCTAACATCAGCCTTCCAGTTAGAGCTTTAGCCACAGATTTCCTCTCTGCTTTGTTCTTTCCTGACCCATTAGGCCCCAGACAGAGTCTTGGAGTGAGGATAAGCTGCATTTGTAATATTCCATTACACTGACAGCACAGACTACTTGTCATTCACCCTAGGTCTTCCACGGGATCATCTATAATCCCTTGGACTTGAGTCCAACACAGGACATCCTTATCAGCTACCAGTGAGGAGAGCTTAAATGCCATATAAACACTCCCATAGACCTGCTCTCCCAGCTAAGCAACTCCCACACCTTGCACCCATGTTAGGAGACTGCAGGTGCTCACCATCATTAAAAATGAAGCTTCAAATGCAAAGCCCTCTAAATTCAGCAGTACACTGAGTTAGATTAGCCATGGAAGCAGGGGAGGGGGGGGAGGAAGAAGGTGAGGAACAAGACTTGCTTCTTCCAGAAGTGATCTTCAGAGTTTGAAATGAGCCAAGAAAAAAGCAACAAACCAAACATTTTTAATGGCAAGGGTAATTAAGTACTGCATTCTCTGCAACTGCATTCTTTGTCTATCTGGCTGCATAGGAGCTTCTGTTTACGAGAGGTCTACAAATCAAAATACAACTCTCCTAACAAGCTGACCTTGCCAAACACCTACACTGCCTTCATCCAGCTAAAGTTACCAGGTTTAGAGGAGTTTACCAGCTGAAACTTCAGGACATTCTAGATGGAACAGCTTATCAAATTACCCCATTTGGCCTCGAACTCCAAGAGCTCAAACCTCCTTGAACCCTTATTAAAAGCCGAGGCGCTATAAGCCATTTCCTATAGCAGAATAGCTAACTGCCAACACCACACAAGCACTCACCTTAAAAAAAGTCAGCATTAATATTTACTAGCCAAATGCAAACTGCAGAACAGCTGTTATCTGTGCTAGGTTTAAGAGCAGTCAAATAAAGTCATGTCAGCAAGGCTTCTCTTTTAAAAAAAGGTGCCAAGGGATCTTATTGTAAGTGAAGATCTTTGAGAAAAGTGAGGAGGTTCATTGCATTAAGTGCATGGTATAAAACTGGGTTAGATGGGACTGCTCTCCCTAGGGAGCAGGCTTTGCCAGTCACCTGGGGGGAAAGTATCTTTCAGAGAAAAAAAAGCAACAATCCCCAGTATTACCCAATGAATTTAAGATCATGGCCCTTTCCCAACCCAGTTGTCCTACTCAGCTGAATGGACGACACACTCAGCCCTCTCTGTGCATTATCCTAGAAGGGTGAGGGCATACCACATCAAAAGGCATCAGGCTACCATCCCCCTAACACCCCTGCCACAACCCACATCTTCATGGCAGCTACAGCTTTAGCATCACCTTCCTTTGCAGTATGTTAAGCTAATTCAGGTTGTCAGTAGAAACCCTGAAGAGTAGCTGCTAATACACCCCAGCCTATTTTAAGGACAGACTATTTACAGGGTTTGCCAGCTTTCTTATATCCATGATAAGTTTATATCACTTCATTTTATTCCCTAGCACTGTGACACAGAGCAGTGCAGGCTGCAGCTGGAACACCATCCCCAAATCTGCAACAGCTTCTGAGAAACTAGACTCACTACCAGGAAAACTGGAAAGCAACAGAGGCTTGTTTCTTCAGGCTGAAAGAAGTGCTTTGAAGACAAAGACAACAAATGAGGAAATTTCAACTCACCTGAAGCATTTTGCTAAAAATAGCTACTCTACCCCATCACAAGCTTGTGTTAGCCTGCTGTAGTATTTTAAAAGAAAGGTTATGCATACAGCTTTCTTCTCTTACCTCACTAAATTTCTGATCAGCAGCTGCAGCACATACGCACACTTTACAGCATGCACAGCACCCTGGCAACCACTCTGCCTTTAGGGCTTGTCAAGGATTAGGTCCAGCTCAGTAGGCAAAACCCAACATATTTGCTATGGGGCAGTAATTGCTCAGATCCCCTCAACACTTGAATCACAAAACTCAGCAACTCACTGCAGAAGGAAGGAGGCTATAATAAAAGGCAGAAACAAGAAACAGTACTTAATTAGAGGAGGGACTAAAAACCCAGGCTCTGCAGTGCCTTAGACCTCTGAGGGCATCTGGTTGCACTGCTGGTGCTGGGTCCCTCACCAAGGTCCAGAGCACTCTGCCCCACAGCTCTGCTGCAAGGGTGAACCACGTCCAACCTGTGAGACCTCCCACAAAACCACAGCACCTCCCAATCAGTAAATGTGCTGATTGTGAGCTGCAGGTAACTCATTGCAGACGATGTTACTGCAGTCTCTGGGGTGGATGCAGGGGCTCCCTACAGTATCCCGGGTGGGCACTGTTTGCTGCTGGAGGCTGGCACCTCCCTGTGGCTGGAGAGGGGATGGATGCTGGCAGCAGTGCCAAAGCTGCTACTCCCAGGCTCAAATTTTGTTCCTGCTCAGGCTGGAAGTGCCCAGTGTGAACACAGCACTTTGCTAAGATAATCAGTGCATAAAATAATTCCTCAGCAAACACCTCACCTGGAGAGCAAAGTCTTTCTCTCTAATTCCCTTTTTTTTTTTTTTTTTTTTTTCCAGGAGGGCTTTAAAGTCATCTAGTCTGCTACAGATCACCAGTGAGAGATGATGTTTGGGCTAATGCTTGGCTACATCTCCTAGGGCAAAGGCCAGGGAGAAATACTGCAGGAGAGCAGAGAGGGAGGGAGAGGAATTCCCTGAGCAGAAATTACTTTGAGCAGAGAAAGCTGCAGAGCAGAAGAAATGCAGGGGAGGGAGGTGGCTGTGCTGGGGTAGATAAAAGAACAGAGGAGTGGAAACTCAAAAGGCTCCTCTGGGGAGGATGAGGGGAGAGGTAGGATGCTGTTCTCTGGGGCTCTGTAGAGGATCCCTGTCAGGAGCTGGCTGGGCTCAGCAGTGCTTCCCCCTGCAAAGGGAATCCCTCTGCCACCCGCTATTGGTTCTGGCGCAGTGACGAGCTACTGGAGTGGATTTCTCTTCCCTGCATATGTGGCAGAGGTATAGGAAAACAGCAGCCCCATCCCCCTCCACTCCCCTCCAGAGAAAGCGGGATTCCTTCCTCTGCTGTTGCTGGATGCTCTGCACCAGGGCTGAGCACTCACACAGAATCACACGAGCTGCCTTCAAGGAAATCCACTGGGGTTTGTGCTCAGCCTATCTGCAAGATACAGGGGGAAAGGTTGCTGGGCCAGCAGATCACCAGGGAAGAGATTCAAAAAAGCTCAGTCCCTGGTGAGAGCCAACACATCTCCACTTGCTGCTGGCACAAACACCCCTTCAACCCCATGATCATACCAGGGACCTGTCTGTCCACACAGAAGCAGACACCCAGACACCAACTAGTCACACAAAGCTGTTGGGCTCCTGCATGTGCAGAGGGTGCAAGAAAGGCAGCTCAGGAGGTATGGGACCTGGGCTGAATGTTTTCTCATTAACTGATCCTTCTGCCTTTTCCCATATGTAAAAAAGGGACATAGCTGTCTACCCACCTATTCAGGATCGTGCCCAACCACATCTGAGTGCAAAATATTACAGTCTAAAACCCTACCTTAAATTCAAGTTACATTTTAGTGACAAAACACTAATCTCTGACACAGACCTCCTGGGTGATCTCAGGACACTCCTTTTTTTCTTGTCCCTCTTCCCAAGACAGAGATCCTCACTGATTACCTTGAGGGCTGCTTAGGAGCAGGAACAGGCTCCTGCTCTGCCCAGCTGGGATGTATTGCAAGAGAAACTGCAGGAGTACATCTGTTCTCTGCCTTCCTCCTTGGATAGGAGCTACAGAAGGATCCTCAGAGAGCCTCTCCCACTGGGTGCTGAGGAAGCAGCAAGAACAGGGCTGCTCCATGAGGAGGAGCAAACCAGGAGCCAAAGGTGACCACAGCACAGGCAGTGCCCTTACCAACCAGGATGCAGCCCCACTGTACCTGAGCATAGCAAGGCAGCTGATCAGATCCAGGGAATCTGGCCAGAGACAAGGCTACAAAATATGCACAAGACTCAACAGAGAGAAAAAAAAAACCCTACAGCATAGCCCAAAGCAGCACTGTGGGCCTGAGCTTAAATGGAGTCATGGCCCAAGGGGTGGGTGGGTGTCAGTAGACGTCCCAAGTGGGGCTGGCTGGGGCAATCAGGGCCTGGTGGTGCACTCAGGGCCCTGACACAGCTGCAGCTTTGTAAGGCAAAGCTCTCCAGGGGTGGGTGTCCTGCTGGTTGAGTGGTTTTTAGGTGTCACAGGTGGCTTTTCTTCTCATCACATTTTGCTTTATGTTGTTTCTGTGGTTTGGGAAGGAGTATCACAGAATCATTGCAGAGCTGGATGCTGCTCAGAGGCTGGAGAGAAAGTCAGGGAACCCTCACAAGAAACCTGAAGTGTAGCCTGGATCTGTCTGCAGTCCTGGTCAGGGGGAAACCAAACCAGACTGAAATGTCCCTTTGACCTATCTGGACAAAAAGCAGTAGAATATTTAGCCTGGCATTAGCCAAGACTGTGTGAAACTATGTGGTGTGTCACACTGTCCCAAATGACGTGCATGAGGGTAACATGTCTGCCTCTTGTGGGAGCCTGGACAAACCCATTCGAGCTGGGAGGTTGCCTCCAGTATGGGAACAGGGACTGCTGCGATTGCCATTTGTGTGGGGGGCTCTTGGGGTCTTCTCCAGCACCTCAGAGATCCTGTGTGGAAGCAGTGAAGGTTTTGGCCATGCAGGCAGACCTGCTTTTTTAAACCCCTCTACCTCTTCACTCCTCTTTGTTCCTTAGGGAACACTTTGCATGATCTCTAATACGGAACAAGAATTACCTCATGCTTAAAAAGTCCAGGATCTTGAACTATTTTTAAAAAAATGTAATTCAGAGTCACCCTCTCCATCCTGTAATGGGGAAGGTAAAGCAGTCTGGAGTGATCATGGGGATGTCATGGCACAAGCAGAGCCTGGTCTTCTGCTTGCACTCCAGATCCCTGTCCAGCACCCGGCTCTGCCTCCCCAGGGAGAGATGTTGGGAAGAAAATTGGGGGATATCAGGAAGAAAAGTGGTTAAATCTTCTCCATGAGAGCCACGGTAACGATTATGCTGTTTTTCTCCCACCACAATAACATAGTTATTCAACTTGGCAGCACAAGGTGGAGTGAGTGAGTGAGTGAGAGAGGGACAGTGCGTGCGGTTGGTATTTTTTAAATCTATCAAACATTTCCACGTTCTGCCGACTGCAAACTCCTTCTCGGCCGTCCCTGCTGCAGCATCCCGTGTTGCCATGTCAACAGAGGCTGTCATCCCCTGTGTCGCGAGGGAACACTCCGCTTTCCTGGGGGCCGCAGGCTGGCAACAGAGGGATGTGTATGTGCCTGGCTGATGCTCACCCCTAACTAATTGTTTGGCAATTTTTCCCCAGAGCTTCCAGTGCTGAGAGATGATTTACCCCTCAGCAACCTCTTTAAGATGTCATCATCAGTGCTTCACTTAATCGGGACATCTTGGCATGAAAAACAGCCTTCTCCTGACCCCTGTGCTTCCACTGCGAATTAGATAGAACAAAGCAAACAGCTCTTCCACTCCCCGCAATGCCTGGCTGCCTTCCTGCCCTCGCTGCCACTGCAGGGGAGCGTTCGGGCTGGTTTGAGCCTGTGGATCAGGTCGGGCTGCAGGGCCTCTGCCTGCTTATTTCTGCTCTCTCCTCTCCTCCTCTGCGGGAGCAGGGAGCCGAGGCACCGCAGAGCCAGGCTGCCCAGCCCTGTGCCAGCATGGTTTCTTTTAGAGTGTGTTTAAAGCACTGGCTTCCCAGGGAGATGTCCCACAGGGCTAGTCAGGAAACAAAGTTTGATGAGCTTTGCTTCTTTCTGCCAGGGTGAAGATGCTGCGGAAGAGTTGTGGATGTAAATGTGAGTGCCACCACCAGGAGATAATAGCCTCCTCCAGAGTGTTGGTTAACACCAACCACAGCGAAGCAGTGGATCTGCTGCCTGGTCCCAAGCTCACACCAGGCTGTCCTCCCATCTGTCCCTGGGGGAAAAAAAGTGTCATCATGGTGATGCGGGGACAGGGTATAGGGCTTATGCTGGAAGAGAAAACAATGGTGTGCCAACCTGAGAGTGGGAAAACAAGAATCCCCTCAGATCAGGAGCGTCCCTTGCTTTGCCTGCTGGTTATAAGGTGTGGTTGGCTTGCAGTGTGAAGGGAGGTTGGACTAGATGAGCTCCAGACCCTTCCTTCCTTCCTTCCTTCCTTCCTTCCTTCCTTCCTTCCTTCCTTCCTTGCTCCCTTCCTCCCTTCCTCCCTTCCTCCCTTCATTCTTTTTGTTATCTTTTTGTTTTCTTTTGTTACTTCCAAGCAGGTACATGCACAGAAAATGAAGGTTAGACTCACACCCTCTGTGCTGACCATGCCTAAGCCCTTAGCCTGAGTGTGGTCCCCTTGGGACAGTTGAACTGGGAGTGAGATCCTTTCGAGGGTTTGTCTGAAAGGTGGTGTTATTCCCAGTGTACCTTGTATAGATGCTTATTGCTCAGAAGAATTCCCATAACCCCAATCAGTGCAATCAGCTTCAAAACTAGTCTGAGATTTCCAGGAGTTGTGGGGGCATCAGGAATGTGTGAAACCATTGCAGGTGAAGAAAAGCTACTGGTGCTCAGAGGAAAACTGCTTTTTCCTGTGGTTCTTTGGGTCAAAGCTAGGACATATCTGAAGAGAGACATCAACTTGTCCCTAGGAGGTGACAGCCATGAGCCCCTGAAGCTCAATGAGTGCCCCGATATCTTCCCTGGCCTCCCTTTTCCTCTCTCCCTCTCTGACTTCCCTCTTTCCCCCTACCCTCAATTAGACTTTCAGCTCCTTCTTGGTTCTTCTCATATTTTTGTGCCTGTACGTTTGCTCCAAGATATGTCCCTGTGCTGGAGCACACTCCCCTTCCCTCTGCTATACGCACACGCAGGCACCATGGCTGGGGATGCTCCTCTCCAGCACAGCCCTGGAGAAGACTTGCCCTGTGCTCCCGGCCAGTTGCCAGGCAACACAGCATCACATGGATCTCACTCCCAAGCTCCAAAATAAAATGTATATACAGGGATTTTCCTCCTGTTCCTCCAAAGAGGGACCTCGCGGAGATGGGGACTGGCAGGTCTAGAGGGTGAGGGGTCTCCAGCAGTCACTGTTGACTGCTGGACTTGCTGGGGTGCTGCTCTGCCTGGAGAGGAAAGATGGGACAGAGTGGGCTGGTGAAGACAGAGAGAAGACACCTGTAACTCCTTTTGGGACCAACCATGGTTTTCTTGTCCCCCCTGTGTGTCTTGCTCACTCTTGACATCGACTTGCCATGCTGCAGTCACAAGGGATGGGCAGCGAGACTCCCGCCAGCCTGCGGGACCAGCGCTGTGTTTTCCGTTCCACTGGTTCAGATCAAGGCAGTTTTCTTACCGATGTAAGAGGGAACACAGAGCCCATCTCAGTTGTTCTCTCTTCAAGGTAGAGGCATACTCAACACACTATTCCTCCCTTTACCTTCCCATCCCCCAGTTTTGCCGTTGGGAAGTCCCACACCAAGTTTTGTTTGAAGGCAGTGGCTCCCTCTGGGCACAGCCCCACAGGTTGATCCTCATCTCCCGCAGGGATTTGTTTAACAGGTGTCCTACCTTCAACCTGCACAGGACTGGCAATCTTCAGGCTTGAATTTGGCACTCTGCATACTTACACTGGAGTTTTGTTTTCACATCTACAGAATGAATGCTAAAACAACTTCAGAAGTTGAGGCACGGCCCAAGCTTACTTGTCAGATGGCTGATGGACTGTCAGACCTATTTCAGGAGCAAGACACATGTCTCGCTGT
>NW_020799100.1:933546-947284 GCF_003259725.1 Athene cunicularia
CTTCCTCCCTTCCTTCCTCCCTTCCTTCCTCCCTTCCTTCCTCCCTTCTCTCCTCCCTTTCTTCCCTCCTCCCTTTCTTCTTCCTTCCTTGCTTCTATGATTAAAATCTCTGGGCATCACCAATTTGTTGGTTCAGTTTTCTCTGCAGAACAGGACAGCTGTTGATGGAAGGAATATCATGTTGGTGGTCTGGAAAACAGCTTCACAGCCCGAAGCTGGGACGGTGAGCTGGGAAGCAGGCTGGGAAGATGCCGCTTCTCTGGGAGAGGCACCCTAGGTGTATGTTCCCTGGGGACACAGCCCTCCCGCTCTGTCTCTTCTCCTGGGCTTGCCTCTGGAGGCTGTCCCTTATGGTTATGTCTATAAAGTGCTTTGTCCTCTCCAGCTGTGGAAGAAAAGTGTCCCCCGCTCTGGCTAACAGAGACTGGAGGAAGGGCATAGCAGAAATACAAGTGGGCAGCGTTGTGCTGTGTCATCCTTTGAAGAAGACCCAAAAAGATGTGAAGATCTGGATTTAGCTTGAACTGTGGGTTATTTAGGCTTTGCAGTACACTTCCACTGGGGCCTCCGCTGAAGGCAGCAGTGAGATTTGCTTTTATTCAGTCAAAGAAACAAACAAAATGCATCACTTATATCTGCAAGCCCAATAAGACTAGCTGCTGGCTTTGGAAAATCATGACCAGCCAAATGTGCAACCACACCATACCTGTTTTAGCCTAGCCTGAGGTGACCTCCTAAAGCCTTTTGGTTTGCAGATGAGGGCCAGAAACTCTAAATAAAGAAAAGAGAAAGATGATGTTTCCAGGAGCTGGGAGTTCAGGGTCAAATGACAGCCTGTGGGAGAGTGCCAGAGGCCAGCGAGGCAGTTGGCACCCACCACTGACCCAGCCAGGGTTTGCTGGGCACCAGGACCACACAGCCCAGAGGTCCTGCTCGCCTGGGCTGCCGCTCCTCTTCTTTCCAAGCCCCTGCCCACAAGAAGGCTGAGTGCTGTGACCAGTCCTATTTCCCATTCAAAAACGAAACTGCCTTTCCCTCTCAGAGGTTTGTACTGAGCAGCATTGCAGGAATGCTTTATACTTCTCCTTCCAGTTGCTTTGTTCTCTTGCCTCCCTGCAGTTTCCTTGGAAGAGTTAATTTTCCCTATGTACTTTCTTTAGATGGAAACATTTCCCCTCAATGGATTTGGTGAGCACAGAAAACATCAGCTTAGAACCTGAATGGAAATAATTTCAAGCACCTTGGTGAAGAAAATATGGGTCTGCACTGAGAAAGCTTGTAACCCTGTATCCATGCCCCGGTTCACAGTACATATGAGATGTGGCCTAAATTTATGTCAATAGCTTTCCAAAAGCTCTTGTGTTAGTTTCAACTCACTTTCTACTACCTTCTGCAGCAGCTGGCGCCAGCATAAAGCAAATGTAACATGCTACTAAAGTGTTATGTCTTTGCACTCACTTTAGGCTGGTGCTAGCTGCAGCAGGAGGTGTTGGCTAGTGGAAAATAAGATGTTTCAGCTATTGCTTCAATTATAGATATATCTTCCTGAGAAAAGATTTTTCTGCCTGAGAAAAAGGCAGTGGAGTTAGAGGGAGAGCAGCCCTGCACAAGGATGACTAAGAAAGGATTCATAGCTCCTCTCCACCCTGCACAGGGAACATGCTGTAAACCTCCTCTTTGACAAAGTTTTCTTAGTATCACTCTTAAAAGTAAGGTTTTTTTCCGTTATGAAGCTCAGGATGTGGCAAGAACAGACACCCTTGGCAACACAGCTGACACAGGCAAACCCAGTGTGACCCGCTTCACCCTTCGAGTGCCAGCCCCAAGGAACGCTGCCTCCCCTTAAGCTCTCAGGTGCTCTGCTGCAACTTATTTTTAAAGAGAAAGCGATAGATTAATTTTCTCAGAAAACACAGTACAAGATGAAAATGCTCTGCCGAGAGAAATTGTTTTTTTCCTCAATACTTGTGATAGAAGATTGTAATAGACTTTGTTCTGATAAGTATTGCAGTTCTTATCAGTTTAAATTTAGCATTGACTCATATTAGAAATGACAAGAAAGGTACAGCTAAAACAAAACTTTATCCCGACATCTCAGAAGCAGCTGTACTTAGAAAAGTATTTTTGCTCATCTTTCCAAACTGGGATAAATCAAGTTCTGGATTTAGGATTTCTTGCTGGGTCAAAGTCATGTTACAACACTGTTTTCAGTTGGGCTGGGTGGAAAAGCATCAGGATGGAAAGAACTGAGCTAAAAGGTTTATCTTAATTATTAAGAGTCTAGAGCTGAGCACGGGGAAACCACAGTCTATTGCAACCCTACTATTTCCTCACTGTGTGTGAACAAGATACCTTGTTTTATGTGTCCCAGAGGTAACATGGATGAATGCCTCCTCCTGAGGACACTCAAGATAGTGTAGTTACTCTAAAAAAGCAAAAGGGAACGCCAGAGGGTGGCCAAAGGGATGGCTGATGTCTGTTTGCAGTGTTTTGGGCAGGGGCAGCCTTGTGTGGTGTCAGGGTACTGATGCAGAGGGCTGAGCAATCAACCTCCTGCCCGATTTGGTGCTGAACATGTCCTGAAATGCAAGCAGAAGGAGGTGGGGAAACCTCATGTGTGAGACAAAACAGCACTCCAGAAAAATTCTTTGGGATGTCTGGAGCAGAGATTTGCAGCCAGGACCCTTGGTGCTGTGCCCCAGGTAAGGGGGATTACAGACATCCCCTGGGAAGGGATCAGCAGTGGTGAATGAGCAACTTATCAACAGGCCTGGGATTTCCCAGTGTCACTGCAGTCACCATGGTGGCCTTCCCCAGGGATCGTCCCTGAGGGCTGGCTGTACCCTCGCCCTGAGCCATAGCTCAGCTCCAGGCAGGGAGTCCCCTCTGGTCTTCATGCTGATGTGGGGACAGGGATCCTCAAAGGTTGCTGTGGATGCAAATGGAAGGACAGAAGTGCAGGGAGACCTGCAGCTTTGGGAGGGATTATCAAGACCAAAAGTGTTTAGTATGGATGGAAACTAATTATTTTCCTTGTCCATTTGCCCTGTTCCTTCCTTCCTTCCTTCCTTCCTTCCTTCCTTCCTTCCTTCCTTCCTTCCTTCCTTCCTTCCTTCCTTCCTTCCTTCCTTCCTTCCTTCCTTCCTTCCTTCCTTCCTTCCTTCCTTCCTTCCTTCCTTCCTTCCTTCCTTCCTTCCTTCCTTCCTTCCTTCCTTCCTTCCTTCCTTCCTTCCTTCCTTCCTTCCTTCCTTCCTTCCTTCCTTCCTTCCTTCCTTCCTTCCTTCCTTCCTTCCTTCCTTCCTTCCTTCCTTCCTTCCTTCCTTCCTTCCTTCCTTCCTTCCTTCCTTCCTTCCTTCCTTCCTTCCTTCCTTCCTTCCTTCCTTCCTTCCTTCCTTCCTTCCTTCCTTCCTTCCTTCCTTCCTTCCTTCCTTCCTTCCTTCCTTCCTTCCTTCCTTCCTTCCTTCCTTCCTTCCTTCCTTCCTTCCTTCCTTCCTTCCTTCCTTCCTTCCTTCCTTCCTTCCTTCCTTCCTTCCTTCCTTCCTTCCTTCCTTCCTCCCTTCCTCCCTTCCTCCCTTCCTCCCTTCCTCCCTTCATTCTTTTTGTTATCTTTTTGTTTTCTTTTGTTACTTCCAAGCAGGTACATGCACAGAAAATGAAGGTTAGACTCACACCCTCTGTGCTGACCATGCCTAAGCCCTTAGCCTGAGTGTGGTCCCCTTGGGACAGTTGAACTGGGAGTGAGATCCTTTCGAGGGTTTGTCTGAAAGGTGGTGTTATTCCCAGTGTACCTTGTATAGATGCTTATTGCTCAGAAGAATTCCCATAACCCCAATCAGTGCAATCAGCTTCAAAACTAGTCTGAGATTTCCAGGAGTTGTGGGGGCATCAGGAATGTGTGAAACCATTTCAGGTGAAGAAAAGCTACTGGTGCTCAGAGGAAAACTGCTTTTTCCTGTGGTTCTTTGGGTCAAAGCTAGGACATATCTGAAGAGAGACATCAACTTGTCCCTAGGAGGTGACAGCCATGAGCCCCTGAAGCTCAATGAGTGCCCCGATATCTTCCCTGGCCTCCCTTTTCCTCTCTCCCTCTCTGACTTCCCTCTTTCCCCCTACCCTCAATTAGACTTTCAGCTCCTTCTTGGTTCTTCTCATATTTTTGTGCCTGTACGTTTGCTCCAAGATATGTCCCTGTGCTGGAGCACACTCCCCTTCCCTCTGCTATACGCACACGCAGGCACCATGGCTGGGGATGCTCCTCTCCAGCACAGCCCTGGAGAAGACTTGCCCTGTGCTCCCGGCCAGTTGCCAGGCAACACAGCATCACATGGATTTCACTCCCAAGCTCCAAAATAAAATGTATATACAGGGATTTTCCTCCTGTTCCTCCAAAGAGGGACCTCGCGGAGATGGGGACTGGCAGGTCTAGAGGGTGAGGGGTCTCCAGCAGTCACTGTTGACTGCTGGACTTGCTGGGGTGCTGCTCTGCCTGGAGAGGAAAGATGGGACAGAGTGGGCTGGTGAAGACAGAGAGAAGACACCTGTAACTCCTTTTGGGACCAACCATGGTTTTCTTGTCCCCCCTGTGTGTCTTGCTCACTCTTGACATCGACTTGCCATGCTGCAGTCACAAGGGATGGGCAGCGAGACTCCCGCCAGCCTGCGGGACCAGCGCTGTGTTTTCCGTTCCACTGGTTCAGATCAAGGCAGTTTTCTTACCGATGTAAGAGGGAACACAGAGCCCATCTCAGTTGTTCTCTCTTCAAGGTAGAGGCATACTCAACACACTATTCCTCCCTTTACCTTCCCATCCCCCAGTTTTGCCGTTGGGAAGTCCCACACCAAGTTTTGTTTGAAGGCAGTGGCTCCCTCTGGGCACAGCCCCACAGGTTGATCCTCATCTCCCGCAGGGATTTGTTTAACAGGTGTCCTACCTTCAACCTGCACAGGACTGGCAATCTTCAGGCTTGAATTTGGCACTCTGCATACTTACACTGGAGTTTTGTTTTCACATCTACAGAATGAATGCTAAAACAACTTCAGAAGTTGAGGCACGGCCCAAGCTTTCTTGTCAGATGGCTGATGGACTGTCAGACCTATTTCAGGAGCAAGACACATGTCTCGCTGTCTTCCATCCCATAATGTACAAATTGCATTTCATGACAGCCATATAACACTCCTGAGAGCAAATTTCGGCACAATTATCACCCTTTTCAGGTTGTAAAAGTCATTCAGCTCTCAGCCACCTGTTTTAGAGCTGTCAGCCAAAGCCCGTTGCAACCCCTGCAATGGTTAAACACCACAGGAAAGCACACATTAATATTATCTCACATAAAATACTGAGTTAATGAGGAGCATACATCATGTTCCCAGTAAGAACGTATTACAAATTCCCTGTCCCAGGCAGGAGGAGGCCTAGAGGAATCATACCTTTCCCAAAGCATCATATGTCCTCAGAAAGCACATTTCAGATGTGTTCTCCTGCATTTCTACACTCAAAACTGTGTTCAGTCTACTGTGTCCATCACAGAAACAAGCCTACTAGTTGGCTTAGGCGTCCAGTCAAAACTAAGAGAGACCAAATTTGGGAAGTCAGAGACCTTCCAACTGGGCATTGCCAGTGGGGACCTCTTGATCCAGCACATAGTGGGGTCCTGGTCTGTTCCGGGGAAGCAACTGAGCAGAGCAGCTTCCCAGCATGGTGTGACACTAGAAAACTGCAGGCTGACAGTGCTGTGGTGCAGGACTTTCTGCTGTTGTAGTGTCAGTGGCCCTGCCTACAGGGCTGTACTGTGCTAAATACTCTGCAGCCACTGGGACACTGGAATGTAAGGGGCTTCTCTCAAGTGGGGCAGCTGTGGTGTAAATGGTCATTGGGATTGGTGCCACCTGACACCAAGGGACATTTTCCCCCCAGTTTTGCATAAATGATCACCCATGGCTGGTCTCGGCAGCTCAGAACAAAATCAAAGCCTTCCCCAGCACACAGACATGTCACCTGCCTCTCCTCCTTAACTGAAGTATTTTGTACATCTGATCACCAGAAGTGCCAACTTTTCATTCTGAACCAGAACTACCTATTAAAAACCTCTCAGAAATCATCAGTGAGCTGAAATATGCCAGTGACTGAAAGACCCAAAGAACTAACCTTTGCCTTTTTGACTGCACAAGTCCATTGTGTTCGGGGCTGAGATGCTCTTGCAATGTGCAGCTTGGCTGCACTTCCCTGGACTGTTGGTCCCTCACAGAGCTGCCCCTGGACAGACAGTCTCCTGACTCTTGATTTAAGCCATCAACTCGGGGAAAACTTCTCTTTCTTACTGTCTTTTTTTCCTTTTAATCTCAAATGTTGTATTACAAAGGTCCAGGGTTTTAAAGTCTTCTACAAAGAGAAAACTCTAATAGTTAAAAAGGAGGCAGGAGTTTTAGAGGACTGAAACTGTGTGTTGTAGGCAGGTAATAAAGCTAGTGTCTGCCTCAATTTCCCACCTGAAAAGTGAAAACAGGAATTTATGATGATCAAAGGAGTGGGGTTGTTCCTTCTGCATTAAGTCCTGGGAACTCTGAATGCAGATTTATGTTCTCTCTTTCAGCTCTGCACAGGGTAGAAAGCCCAGATGGGCACCTCGATGTGTGTGACACCAGTGTCCTTCACTGGTGTCACAGCCTGAGGACTTCATGCATTTTCATCCCTGCAGCTCACATGTCTTTGGGATGCTGCCTTCAGCAATGTGCTTAGGCAGGCACCGTCTACGTGTTCCCCCCATGACATCATTGCTTGACATTGCCCTCCACCGTGACATCACTGGCTGTCTTTCCCTGCCATTTCCCAGAATGTGACTCTGCCTGGGTGACCCCCACAACCTCCTAGGCATGGCCTCTCCTGTGCAAGGGGGCTCTGTTTGCAAGCAAGCCCTAAGCCTGTGACCCAATCAGCCCCCAATGAGCAGGAAAGACCCAGCTGTCTCCAAGCACCAGGGCATTGCCTGTGGAGGACACGACCATGATCTTTGTCATGGGATTAAATACAGACAAGGACTTGCTCTCTTCTACGTGCCTGGGATACAGGAGACATGGGCTTGACCTCCCTGAGGCTAATGGGGGAACCGAGTGCAGGTGCCCCATGGTGTGTAGGAACCATCTCTTTTATCACCTTTGCTGTGACCCCGCAGTGCAGGTGGTGGATGCTGCAGGGCTTTTGGGAGGACGCAGCTCCAGGTGGCACCTGCTCTGGGAACATGTTGTCCCTGTGGCCAGCAGGGATCAGCAACTGGGTTTCTCAGCTCCTTCTGCCTCCTGGGTGATGATGGCCCTCCTTGGAGCAAGAGAGCTGAGGGGTTAGAGGAAGAATAGGAGCTGAAACCATCCACACCTCTGTGTGGTGGTCAGGAGTGGAAATTTTTACCTAGCTCCCTGCAATCTGTTTCATTGCTGTTTCCAGCACTTTCTGTTGGATCTCCATGACTCAGGCCATGAGCTTTGACTCAGAAGGGGACTCCTCTGCTGTCATAAATGGGAAGGAGCAGCCCTAGGAGCAAAAGGTGCTACACCCTCTAAAATGGGGATGCCTCATGAGAGACATGGGCCCAACAGACACACTCTGTGTCAGAGCAGATCTCCATCATTAACAATAATGAGTGGGGAGGCGTTTTTTGGCACTTCTTAACTGTCTGCAGGGGCTGAAGGGCCTTTTCCTTGCTTTGGGCCCTTCACACTGCCAGTCATAATACGATCAGAAATGCCAGTTCCAAAGGGCATCGCTGCTGCTCCTAACCATCATTGTGGAAATGTGAAAAGAAAATAAACTTGGAGCCTTTTATGCACTAAGCTCAAACCTGAGCCACAGATCAGGAGTTTGTGTTTACAGCCCCGAGGTGAGATGTGCAAGTGGGATAAGTCGATGACATGCCACTGCAGTAAGCAGGGCCAGGCAGGCTGACACCAGAGAGGCGCTGCTCCTGATCTCTGCTGCAGTCGGTAGCCAGGGAACTTACAGCCATACACGCATTCACAAGGTGACTAAGGCTCTACATCCCCTAGCACTCATGCAGGAATGGATTCATGCCTCCTGGGGTACCAGAGCTCTGCTACCGTTGCGTGTCAGCCCTAAGGCTGCCCTGCAGACCAGTCTCACCTGCCTTCCCCATCACCAGCTTTCAGGTGTGGCTGGAGCAGGTTGTTTCCGTGCCGCAGGTTTAGCATGGTGTCACTGTCACCCTGCAGGTTGTCTAGGCATTGTAGGAGAAGGCTGTGACACTGGGGGACCAGCATGCATAGGGCTGTTCTGTCATTGTAGATGTGGGAGCTAAACCTTCCCAACAGTCACTGCTATCACAGCACTTCTGCACTCTCATAATCAAAGGACCCTCACTTGGCCATTCCATTTTTCAAGTGAAGGAAAGCTCAACTGTCTGCAGCCTCATAAGCTAAAAGACAGGCTGGAATAGGAGCTGGTGGATAAACCCATCTCCACAGACAATCCTTTCTTCCTTCTTGCCATGCTTTCCATCCTCTAGGTAAAGAGATGTGAGTACAGAGGAGCTACATGACTGCATGCAAAGCTCTGTTCACCAGTTCACCCATTCACAGTTCTTAATGGTCAACATTTCTGCTTGCTCTTGGAGAAGTCTGCACTATGCTGCAAAGTGATGGAGGGTCTTTAGCTCACCAAAGATGGGAAACTCTCTATATACACTATGTCTTTGGGATATTTTCTCAGGAATATATAACATCTAGCATACGGTGTGTCCAAGCAGAGGGGCTCCCAGGCTAATATATTAGGAGTGATTTGTGTTTTAGAGGACACAGAGCTGCTGAAATGACAGTCCCAGCTGTTCAAGCAGTCACTGGTAGCTGTCAGCCCCATCAGTACTTGGGGGATGCGACTTGTGGTCTTCTTTTGCCAATGACTGAAGGTGATTAGGTGGCCCTGTAATTGCTGATGGAGCAGGATGGCTTGAGGGAAAACCCTTCCTGCTGGAACCTAGAGCTGGTATTGCAAAGGCTCTCTGCCTGGTGAGTTCAGTCCTTGGATGCAGCTGCAGCAGGAGAGAGAGGCTGTGTGCTACACCAGGTGGAAAAGCTTCCCTTGCCTCTGCCCTTCTCTATTTCCACCTCATGACGTACACTTCATTTATTTTCAGGGTATTTTCCACCTTCCACACAGGAATGCCAGCTCTAAGGCTAAATATTTTCTCCCTTCCTGTAGTGCTATTATTAAACTTCTGGTTTAGTGCCTGGTTTGTTTTGCTTTCTGTTCTCTTGTCCTTTTTCTGCTTTAGAAGAACAACCATCTTCAGCTGGGAGTTGTTGGCTTGACAGAAGAGCCAAACATCCTGACAGCAGGGAGAAGGGACCAGGAAGATTTTCCACCTTGATGGCAAGCCCTTCGGAAAAGTAGCACTTATGTGATAATCATGATGGCAAGGGAAAGAGCTCCTTGTTCCCTCCTGCTGTGAGAGGGACATGTGACACCTCCTCAGGGCAGGAGGTGACACAGCTAAGTGGTGGACCTGTATTTTGGATGCTCCCTAGTGCTAGTTCTAATTATGGTATTTCCTAATGTTGGATGCTTTCTACTGAAATATCTACCCAGAGTCCACTTGCTGAGTGCATCTCCATGCTTGGAGAGGAGGTCTCAAGCATGCCTTGGTGCTGGCAAAGCTCAGCCTCCCTTTCTCTCCCTGTTTTTGCCAAAAGGCAGAGACAATCTGATTCACTGCCTCACCGCTTTACTCGTGCAAACCCCTCAGGACAGCACTGATCCTTCTCTCCTGTGCCATGAACCTAAAGATGGAGGTAGCACATAGATAAAGACCCAGCAAGTGCTCAGCTGTTAGACACTGTGGAGAAAAAGAAGGAAAAAAAAAAAAAAAAAGAAAGAGAGGAAAAAGAAAAAAGCAGAAAAAATGAAATTGCACTGTCTCTGGTGTCTGTAGACCATTAGCCATGATCTGTAGAGGCTTTTGGCACAGCACTGTCACACTAACTGCAACTTGGAGTCAGCGGTGGCTACAGGATAAGAAGGGAGGTCAGGGTATGGAGCTTGTGGCAAAGCAACAAGTAAGAGAGGAGTGGGAATGAATGATTTAGTAGTGGAGGACAGCAAATGGCTATGAACACAATCCTCCATGGCCTCTTCAGGGTGATTACAGCCACAGCATGTCATCCCCAGCAGTCTCTCACAGCTCTTTTTGGACTCAGAATATGAACTTCTGAAAAACCCATTGCTGGGCTCTCACTGGAGAGCAGACAGCGCCCAGCGGGGGAGGGAGACCCAGCATTTGGGATTCTGGGAGGGGGTCAAGGATGCCCATCTTCTGGAGGGCAAGAAACAAAAACCTCAGTGAGCGTCACCACGTATCAATGTGCACCAGCCTTAATAAGACTCAGCAGAGCTGGGTGACTAATTCCAAAGCAGTCCTTTATTCATGAACATGGCTTCAGGTAGATTATTCAAAAGCACAAAACAGCTTCTTTGAATGCATTTGCTGCTAAGCAATCGGCTTTCCAAAGTTTCCCGTTGTGGCTGAGTGGTCAGATAATTCATGTGACACGGTTTCTGCTCCCGACTGGGTGAACTTGCAAGCACAAATGTCACCATTTGTGAGCATAATTTTTCCTCTTCATGTATGCCTCTGACATTTGCTTTCCACTTACCTTTATGCCAGTAACATGCAATCATAGCTGGTGGGAGAGAGTAGCGCTAAGGGGACAGAAAAGGGAGGAGTGGAAGTGCCCAGGAGGGGCTAAATGGGGCCTCTGGTGCCCAGAGCCTTGGCAGAGGCAAATGCTTTTCGTCTCCCCAAAAGCCCCTCCCTGGCACCCAGCAGCTTAATTCAGAATAGTGCTTCAGAAACACACTACTGCCAGGAGACCTGTGTGCTGGCAGCAGCAGCAGAGGAAAATACTGTACCTGTACAATGGTCGGCACCCGAGAGGTGCTGGGGCAGCTTATTCTGGGCCCAAGGCTCCTAGGGGTACATGTGCATGTGGGGGGATCTCAAGGGACCTTGGCATATCCGTGCCAGGCTGGCTGTGCCCTGCACTGCAGAGCCAGGCATGCTGAGGGAGGCACAAGTGACCATGCAGGAGACAAACTGCCCCATGAAAACAGTGGGACCAGCTGCTTTTCAAGTTGGGGTTGAGCCTGACCAAGCACAGCCCAGTTCTGCTGGGCTGGTTCCTCGTCTTCAACAGGCACATGGGGAAATCCTATTTCTTTGGCCCATCTCCCCATAGCCCTTTAGTGAAGGTGGACCCAGCCACAGGAACTGGGGAGCCATAAGCTTTCTGGGGAGTTGACAAAGCATGTATTGCTCATGACACCAGGGCATGGCGAAGCTAGGGCACGTCCTGGGGGCATCCACCCTGGGCACAACAGTCGGCTCAGCACTGAGAGCCTAGGCAGACAGGCAGCAGTTACTTTTGGCTACGATGCAGCTAAATAGCACCAGCCATAGCTGGATGTCATGGTCGAGTCCCTGCATCTAACTGCAGCCTGGGAGGCCTCAGCGAGTGGTCTACAGTAAAAGCTGGTTGGTAGCATGCTGCATCCCAGCCCCTGACTCTGTGCAGACACATTGGATAGCATGTGACAAGTGCCACTTATCAGCTTTGGCCTGAGAGAAAACACAGCGGGAGATCACTGCTCTGAGCTTAACTCGGGGAGGTCTGGAAAAGCAGGGGTGATCCAGGCGCTAAATCAAGCAGAGATCATTTTCCACCAGCCTCAGCAGCAGGTGAGAAGGCTTTTTCCCCTCCTGTTCTAGCACAGCCTCACTGTAGATGCAAAACCTTCCTGGAGCCCTCATTTTCCACACAAGCCTTGCATGCTGGCTGCCCCCAGGACCTCCTTGCTGTGACAGGAGCTGCAGAGGAGGTGGCCTGACCTGTGACACTGGGACAGTGCATCACACAACCCAGCTTTTCAAATGTCTCTGCATCGCAACACCTCAACCTGGCCTGCAACAGGAAAGCTCTTCAGAATGGTGGCATTGCATCCCCCTTTTCGGGAGAAGGAGATGTGCAGAGTACCTGACCTGTGGTGTGCCTCTGATGAGGGAACCACAAAGCGCCATGCCAAGCATGAGGGAAGGGAGCATTATGAACCCCAGAGACAAGGATGTGCTCAGCCAGGGCTGGGGCAGATCTCCCCCTAGGGAAGGGCAGGATGCGGGTGCTGCCAGGCAGCCCCTGTGCCTCTTCAGAGGCATTTTGACCTCGTTTTGCCCAGCTGCAGTGACACATCTGCTCTGACCTCTTGGCCCAGAAGGTTTTGGAGACCATCCACACACAGGTGTCAGCCAGCACCAGGGGAGGGGAGACTTACCTGCTCAGAGGGTCTGCTCTGAGCTGCCAGGCAGGCACAGACAGGACAGCATCTGGGACGGTCCTGTTGCGAGAGCTTGGACATTTCCTCCTCGAGCCATGGTTTCTGCTCTGCCTTCAAAGTGCTGCTGGATGTCTTCTTGGGAAAAAATCCTCCATGGAAAGACATTACTGCATGCCTGATGTAGGGATGTAGAGGTCCTTAATTATATCACTTTTTAAAGATAAAGATCAAAAGCTGATGCACAGGAGATTGTGACTGTGAAGCTTTCAATGGCTGTTACTGTTGCAGCAGGCAAAGCCACAAGCACCAGGAACTGATCCTCGGCAGCATTTCTGGAAGTTGAGGCTCCCTTTTCCCACAAACTGTATTGTACCCATAACACAGCACCCTCCAGGTAAAGCTGAGCATCCCTGCTGAGCTGGGCTTCCCTGGCCTGGGGAAATCTCCAGCCCCACCAGAGGCTTCAGATCTTCCCCAGTGCCCCAGGAGGAGGCCACCAGGCCACTCTGCCCTGTGGCATGAAGAAGGTCTCAGTAAATCACCTTCTGATGAGGATGAAGCTCAGCATTTGCTGATCACACTATTTCAGGCAACCACAGCACCCACCAGCACTTGCAGCTGAGCCACTCCTGTCCAGGCGCATCCCCCCCCACTCGCCAAAATGCCATCACCTTTCCCATCCTCTCCCCTGCTCCCACCTTCCTGGGAAAAAAAGAAAAAAAAAATCCCCTCTTCAAGCCAGCAGGGGTTAATGTTGTCAGCCATGACGTCAGGATCTCAATTTGTCCGGAGAGTCCCCCTCCCCATCCACAAGCTCCCTCTCTCCTCCCCTCCTCTTGTGACTTTGCAATGAGCAGCAAAACTCCACAGGAGCTGCGGCAACAGCACTAGGGAGACATCCAGTCCTCCCTCGGAGAGCAGCTCTTTCCGCAGACAGGGATTTATTTATTTTCTACACATGCATATATGTATTTATTTATTTACTGGGTTGCATTTGTTTTTCCTTTTTTAACCCTTTCAGAAAAAAGCCCCAAACCTTCCAAGTGATGAGCCTGAGATTTCCCTAAAATAAAATAACTGCACACTGGGGTTGGGTTGCTTCCCCTTCCCCCTCGGAAAATAAAGAGGGAAGGGGGAGCAAGTAGGTAAAATCCGGAATAAAATCCTATTGCTAGATAACTCACACCTCCCCCCTCACACACACACACACACACACACACACACACACACACACGCGCACGCACACACACACTCTCTTTCTCCTCCTCTTCTCTGAAGGTGGGTAGCAGGAGCCATGCAACATCTGCAGAACCGGATGGCAAAAGAGCAGGAGGAAAAATAATCCAAGTGGAGTGCTCAGGGAACACAGTTCTTTTTTTTCTTTTTCTTTCCTTTTTTTTTTTTTTT
>NW_020799100.1:947334-1000134 GCF_003259725.1 Athene cunicularia
CCCCCGAGCACAAGTGCTGAACGGTTTGTTCATGTGGGCCTGGGAAGTGTGCTGTCTCACATTTGCACATGCCTGTTCGGTTGATAAATCCCTGCACATACACAGCCGGTGCATGCAGAGACTTAACGCATGCCCAGACCCCCCGGTGGTCCCACATGTCTCCACCCACACCTGTACGGAGAGTCTGGGCAGCCGGGAACCCAGTCCCAGGTACCCACAAATGCCTGTTTCTGTGCTCCTGCATCAATGGTGCCCACAGCCCAGTGCCTTGTCATAACCTGGTGGAGAAAGATCTGCACTCACGGTCACCTCCACACAGGTTTGGATGTAGCCACACATGCAGAGACATATTTTCACAGCTGTATTAGCGCTTTCGTGTGTCTGCATGTGTGTGTGCACAGGCAGTGGGTCCGTACATCCTCTGTACAGCCAGGAGAGCATGCGTGTCTGTCTGCAGACACACAGACATGCCAGCGCAAACCCCGGGGCGCAGAGGGGCACGGGGCTAGCTGGCAGAGGTAATGCTGTGGTGCAGCTTTCCAGCTTGACTTGGATGAATGTGGGAGGTGGTGTTGACAGGGAGACATGCTGTTGTGGTGGGTGACTGCAAAGAGCAGCAGTTGTCACTGGTTGAGTCTCTATTCTTATGCAAAGCAGGGGACGAGGGTGGCATAAAATCTGGGTATTCAGGCAGAAAACCTGTATACCCCACAGCACTGAATAGTTTCAATATTTCCAGCATCCTCTGCTTTCTGGTTTCCCACCTTCAGTTTTGCTTTGGCTCTTGGGCTGTTTTTAGAGGAAGCTCCCTTCTTGTTGAAATGGCTGGAGGAGCTCTATCCGTGTTAGGGAGGGTGGTTTTACCCCCCTGTGTGCAAGTCAGAGTGTTGGGAGGGAGAGGAACACTGCTCTGGCATACAGAGGGAAAGATGGACTCTCTTGTCTCTGTCTCTTGATTTGCGTTGTTAAGAAGTCATGGTGATGCTGAGTGACAGGGGATGAATTTTTACATGCCAAAGATCAGCTGGATGTTGAGGCCATGGGACAAAAGGAGAGTTGTTTTTCCCGTTACTTCAATAATATGAAGAAATACCTGGGTGCACTGAGAAGCAGAGGTTGCACCAGTGTGTGTGAGAGTGCAGGGTGGGGGGTACTTGTGTAGTGGGGACCTGTGTGCATGACAAGTCCGTGCTGCCTGGTGTGAGACCAGGAGCAAGTACCCAGCGTGGCAGGGGAAGGGGAGCGAGCCCTGTGAGAGAAAGGCTGCAGCCACCCCATGCACACCTTAGTGGAACAGAAAGGACAATTTCTGCCTGTGTGCACCCACCTACGGGCAGGGCACAGTGAGGTGTCCCGAGTGCGTGGGTTGGTGGCCAGGGAGAGTGTGTGTGTGGTGAGCGGTGCCTGTGTTGAGGAGTGCACCAGCCTGGCGGGACCCCTGAGGCGCAGGCACACCCCAGGTGGGAGTGCAGGGGGATGGAGTATGGGGTACCCAGGAGTCAGGGTGACTTAAAGGGAAGAGTCAAAATACCTGCTGAGACTCCTGTGCCACCCCTCAGCATGGCTTAGGACCCATGGCAGCCATGGGGGGCTTGTGTGCAGATCGGGCTGAGAGCTGTGCCAGGAACAGAAAATATGAGTAAGAAAGGACACGGGGAGGCTCTGCCTGTGGCTGGGGTGTCTGTAGCACACACAGGTGCTTCAGTGCCATGGGGCGTGAGGGGGGCTGCGGGGGGGCTGCCTGGCCAGGACCCCCTCCTACAGCCGGTGGCACATGGTAGGTGACAAGGACTCTCTTCTTTTATCTTTCAGCCCATCCACTGGGAATATTTCTGTGGTGAAAGAGATTGTGGACAAACTGCTGAAGGGCTATGACGTCCGCCTCAGGCCTGACTTTGGAGGTATGGTGATGGCTGGTTGCGGGGAGCAGAGCACAGGGGCCGGCATGTGTCCGTGCTGTTGGCTTGGCTGCTCGCAGCACTCACTGACTTCGTGAAATGCTCCCATCTGACGCCTCCTACCCTCCTCTGTTTTCTAGCCTCATCTCCTCCTGCCCTTCTCCCTCACATTCCTTTCCTGACTCCTGGTTTTCCTCCTCCTCTCACTGGTTCCTCTCCTCCTGCCATCACCCATTTCTGCAGACAGCTGGGTTGTCCAGGGTGTGATGTTTCTGGGGATATTTTGCTGGGACAGAGATACTCTACTTTTCCTCTACTCCAAACTGTCCCCCACTGCAGACAACAGGTCATCCATCCTCTGCTTCTGTTCCCAATGCCAGATGTTTTAGCTCTTTTCCCTGCAGAGGGTTGGGGTGATCGTTGGCAGGGCTGTTGGTTGTTCTGCCAGGCTGCCCCCTCAACAACAATATGGGATAAAATATTCCCTGGGGAGCTGGTGGCCTGGCTGCTATTCAGCAGGAGATGCAGGGATCTGCAATTCCTCTCTTGTGTCCTAGGAGTAAAAAGGAGAATGGGAAGAGCCTTCTCTCTGTTGTCCTGGTGGAAATGAAATATGAAATAAACCTTGGGTACCACTGCGCTCCAGGATACCGTTGAAGTCCATTTATTGGAGAGGAGCAGGCAGTGGAGAACCACAGCTGACTGCACAGGGAGGGGGATTTGGAGGACAGGCTTCAGCCTGCCAAGCTTGGATGTTTTCAGCCTTTTTTGGGCAATGCTATTTCCTCCTCACGAGGAGATGTGTGGGATTAGGGGATCTTCAGCCTGCAGGAGGACAGGAATCACATCGAGATGTCCTTCCCCAGATGACTGCTGAGAAGCAGATTCATGCATGTGCTCTTGAGGGGGAGAGATGCCAGGGCCAATTCCGTGGTGATATAACAGAGGACTTTTCTCCCAAAGGGCCTGATCCAGAGTTCCTTGAAGCTGCGGGTGGGGGAATATCCCCAGTGATTTAATCAGGTTTTGAAGTCACTCCAGTGTATTCCAGTTTCCCATGACCCCATGAAAAAACCTGTCTCTGCCTGAAACCTCTGGTTGCCCTCCACCTCAGCCAAACCTGCCCCCATTCACTCACCACCCCTTTCCCTTCAGCAGAGACTGCCTTCCCTGCCCGTACACACTATCCCCACCACCCTTGCCACCACGCTCTACTCCGGGGTGGAACAGGGGCTTTCTGGTGGCAGCACCAAGAGCTGCTGGACCCTGACCTCAGGGAGAGCCGTGGGGTGGGGAAGATGCTTATCCCTCCATAGCACTCAGGAGCATCAGGGATGTCACTTCAGCACAGTGGGGAACCACTTCTGAGGGGCTTGCAGTGCTCTGCAAGGAACAGGAGCTCCCCTTCTCCCTTCTCTCCTTTGAACACGGGATTTGTTTTAAAAGCTCTGTCTGGGAAACATGAAAGCTCCCTATTAGCTGACCAGTCCCAATCACAGGAATTGGTGCAGTCACATTTTATGAGGGGGAGAACTGCAGAGGTGACATAAAACCAGCAAGAAAACCATCTTGTAAGCCATTGAGAAGATCATGATACAGTAAAACTGTAGGTGATTTGTCTCTGCGGAGGCATAGAGCAGAGGGGTGTAATGGGGGACTGTGGGGCTGCAGGTCCAGCAGCCCAGGACCATTTCACAGCCTGTGTGCTCTGATGCCAGGTTCCCAGGGCATCCAGCCACCCCCCTAAGACACGAAACAGCCTCTCCTTCAGCCTGGGCAAGGCAGCACGGGGCTTGGTGCAGGCAGTGCTGCTGACCCTGCCAGGTCTGTGCGGAGCACGGGCTGGACTCGGCAGGCACTGCGTCCTTTCTGACTGTAAAATGGATGGTTTTGGGCAACCGTTGCATTTTATTTGATTTTACTCTGAATTCCCAAAGTACAAACTGCATTTTCCCTCACTCAAGCAGAGAAATAGAAAGATGACAGTAACCCTCTCTTCTGCACTCATCCCACTGTTGCCCTTCACCCTTTCTTGTCCTTGCCTTTGCTTGTGAGTGCAAAGTTCTGTCTCGCAGCACCAGTGACTGTCTTTGGTGCTTGGTGTGCAGGGATGTCCTGACTCCAGCATGTCTGTCCCTCTCCCTGTGAGAATAAGATATCTGGACAAAATTACCCCTGCAGCATTTACTGTTGAGGGGAGGGTGGGCTGGGAGGTGAGTCTGAAAGCTGGAGATCATTAGCATTACAAGCCCAGAGGAAAGGGGTGGAAGTTTCCTTGCTCCACTGTTGTCCCCAGAGCTCGCCAGTTCTCTGAGATTTTGGACCAAACCCATTGCTAGGAGAAATCCTGGGATCATGCCAGGATGTGTCTAACCCTTTGTGGCTTCTAGTTCATCCACAGCCCCGCTGCAGAGAGGGTGAAACTTCCCCCAATAACTTGGATACAGCTGGAAAAGGCACACTTTGGCAAAGCCCTGGAACCTGTGTGTGTGCAGACCTGCTACCTCTCAGGGATGTTCTGCAGCCCCCCTCATGCTCCACCTGGACTATCCTGCCACCCCTCGGCTGCCTTTCTGCTGGGCAAGATGGGTGTAAGCAATCTCCACTGGGTGAGACAATCACTCTTCACCCTCTCATGCTCTTGCCCCTGGAAGACCAATCAGAGTGAGCTGTTGAATGGCCAAGACAGCACCTCAGAAGGGTGGCAAGTCCTGCTTCGAGCCATGTGCCCCGGAGGAGTGGCATGGGGCTACCTCAGGGCTGGCCCAGCAGTGATAGAGGGGTTTGGCTGGACAGGCAGCTGCCTGCAGGAGGAGCGGAGAGGACTGGAGCAAAGCAGCTACCACTCAGTTGCCTGTGAGCTAGGCTGAGCTGCTCCAGAGGGCACATCTACAAGTCAGAGCCCTTGGCCCTCTGCAGCTCAAGGATGAGGGCACTGGGGACAGGAAGGTCAGAGCAGGTGGTGCTGGGCACCCTGGAGGTGCAGACAGAGAATGGTCCTTACCAGACAGAATGCCATGCAAGAAATGCAACCCACAAAAGTGATAAACCAGGATGCCCTCCCTTCCTCCCTTCACTGCTCTTTCCCTGCTTCCTTTCCCCATGTCTTCCTCCTACAGCAGTGTTATTTCTCTCTTGCCATCCTCCTCCCACATCAGAGCCTGGTGGCAATCACCCCTGCCCCGTCCCCACGCCTTAGCCCTGCAGGCAGGGTACCTCCTCTGCATCCGTTGCCTTTGCTACGTACCCACAGTTGCTGCTCACAAACCAGGAGGGAGATGTGGACTTTGGGGTGTAGAGGCACTAGAAGAACCTGTTCCCATGTACCCTTTGTGCTCCTTGCCATGGCAAGGCAGCTCTTGCACCTCACAACCTTTCTAAGAGAACTGGTGCTTCCACGGCACAGCAGCCCCAGGCTGCCCTCCTCATTCCAGCACCACCACCATCCCCGTGATGTGGTGCTTCAGCAGCTCCAAATGCAACTCATGGCTCCCCAGCCCTCTTTTTTTTTGAGAAAGACAGAGAACTCCGACTAATGCCAAAAGGAGGACAGGCCTGCTGGGAATTGCAGTTCACTTTTTAATTTTGAGATGCCTCGTTAGCTCTGGGCCAAGATGAGTGGCTGAGAAGCATCAGCCACTCTCTCTCCTCCCCTCTCCCCCACCCCCTTGGAAACCCATTAGGTCGATGAGCAGGTCAGCTCTCAGGGGTGGTGCTGTGGCAATGAGTGTGATGTGCTCATCTGGGGAGCTGGGCTGAATGGGAGGGACACATGGGGGAAAGGGGAAAAGTTAGAGCCATGTGGAGGTGATGGAAAAATCTGGGAGCAACTCCTCCAGAAAGCTGTCCCCACTTAGTGGGGGCAGCCCAAGAGCATCAAGCAGCAGGTGAGGTGGAGGGGCTGGTGTTGAAGGGCCAGCCAGTACCTCAGTTCTTGGGGTGCTAAACCCTTCCAGCCTGAGGATGCCTTGACAGCCCCCTCTTACTTCTCAGCCACAGACTCCATGTTGGAGAGATGCAGGACAGTGACAGGGTGGGACATGTAGGGACCACAAAGCCCCAGTTTTCATGGGCTCCCAGCACGGAGACAGCCTGGGACTGAAAGTGCAAAGGGGTTGCTGATAAGCAGGTCTAAGGGGTTTGGCCAGGATTGCGGTGGGGATCTGCAACAGCCTTTGGAGGAGGGATTTGCAGAGTAGGAAGAAAATCCAGCCAGGGCTCTTGGTCTGTTGAAGAGGGAGATCTTTGCCCTGATACTGCAAGGTCAGCAACGATACCGAGCAAGGTCTTCTGGCAGCGTGTGTGGGGAGTCTACTCAGCTCTCGGGGAGCAGGGCAGCGTGTCTCACACACAGGGGGATCAAACTGCAGGTGGATGTCACCCAGCTGGCCCTGGCCTGGGGGATGGACAGTATGGGGGGCAATGTTCGGTGGGTATATTGCAAACACGATAATTGCACCACAGTAAGGCAAGCAGGATGCTCATGATTTAGGATTGAATGAACAGTGGATGCTGCAGATCAGGTCTGGGAAGCATCGCAGGGCCACAGGTGGAGGAGAGGGGGAGCTTTCATAGCAGCATACTTGTTCTTGTAAGTGCTCTTAGGCTCTCGCTGTCAGGAGCATTAGTTCCATAGAAGGAAAAAAAAAAAAAAGAAACAAAGAAAATAAAGAAGGCAAATAAAGACTGTATTGCCCCAGGGTAGTGAAGGCAATGAAGGAATGGCAGAAGGATCCCACTTGAGTCAGTGACTCAGCTGCTCTCCATTGGTGCAACATTTCCAGCCCGAAACTTTGCAGAAGTTTCAAGCAGATGGCTCTGCTTCCCAGGAATGGGCACCCTTTATGGTTTCCCAGCATCATTTACAGATCTTGTTAGCCATAAGCAAGGTAAAGGCATTCTCCACTTCTTGCCCCCAACACACTCAGAGTGTAGAGTTCTTGATGTTTCTCCTGAGTGGTGTACACAGTGTCTGAAAATGCCTGGTGAAAAAGGAATGACCAGGAAGCCCTCAGACTACACAGAAAATCCTGTTTTCATGCCTGTGGATTCAGCAGCTTTCCATGCCCCATTTTTAATTCAAACTTCCCTAAGAAGAATTAGTGCTGAGGGGGTCTTGATTGAAATGAGCCCGTGTCCTGCTCATCCGCTTCTGCAGCATGCACCTGGCTTCCCAGCTCTCATCACCCTCACCCAGGTCTCACTCCTGTCCTTTGACACCCAAACCCTCCTTAGCTGCAGTATCTCGGTTTCCCTCCTTTCTCTCCCCTGCCCCTCCTTCCCTCAGCCCCTCTCTGCTCCATCACATCTTGGGGACCCAGCCTGCCCCCACATCCTGCTTGTTCCCCAGCATTTCTTCTTCAAAGGTCACTCCAAATTCAGTGGACCTGGGGATAAAATCCTCAGCACTTCCCTGTGTAACAGCATCACTTGAAACCCAGAATTGTAAAAATAAATGATTGCTGATGCATAAAGTGTTGCAGTGAAGCATCGTCAGTAGTTCAGGGCTCTGAAAGTGGTGGGGCTGTCAGGCTGAGCGCCTGCGTTGGCTGGCAAGAATGCGGCAGGAGGTGGAGAGGGGCCTGGGCCCTAACCCACCAGCCCTATGTGGCTGGGAAACAGCCGGTCTTAGTGGTCCTGTACTGGAAGGAATGGGAATCTGGTTTCTTACATAGCCAAGGCTGGTGGTATTGCACATTGTTAAGGCTTCCTGAAAGCATCCGTTTTCCACTGCGTATAAGGTTCAGCCACAGTGGTGGTGTTTTTTCCATGCAGCTAGCTTGCTTTGACTTTTTGAAGGGGAGTGGGGAAATTTTGGGCAAAATGATTCAGAAATTTCTGAGAAGAAGCCGAGGCACATACGAGCTGGGTTTTTTTTCCTCTTCTAAAATGTTGGGGGGTGAAACTGGCAGCATCTCCAGCAGGGCTGGCCCAGGCTTGTGTAGCAAACAGATGCCCGGGGCTGACAGTGACCTGGCTGGTACAAGCGCTGCAGCTTCACCACCTCCAGCGCCAGGGCAGCATCCCAGAGTGGTGGTGACATGGCAGGAGGGCCAAGGTGTGGGGCTGGGAAGGGGGCAGCCCGGCACGGGGCTGGCACTGGTCCTAGGCTGCCTGTCCTGAGGGCAGTAGGAGCTGATAACTTGCCTTTCTAGGGCTTAGTCCTCAGCTGTCCAGTTCTCTTCCCCTCCATTTCTGTGGCAAAAATATTTAAATCCCAGAGCAGACAGCTTCAATTTTCCCTACACTTCTGAGATGCTTTGAGCCAATTCTTGCATGCTTTGGGGCAAGGAATTGAGACTTAGCAGAAAGGCATTCTTCCCCCCGGGGTCATCTCCTGCACTGTCCTCAGGAGAAATTGTTCAAAGCTGGACACAGGGTTAACCTGAAATTCTGCACTTCACAGAGCCTTACTACAGTGGGAAATATCACCTGTCCTTCCCTATACCCTGGCAGGGCAGAGGAGCAGCTCTGCATTGGAAAGCAGAGGGATGAGTATGATTCAGACTAGGGAAAGGAGTAAGTTGAGGAAGAGGCAGGAGCTGTCAGGACAAGTCCACAAACCCCAGGGTCACCCAGGGCCAAAGAAAAAGTGGCTATGCCACCAGGACTTCCAGTAGTTCTACTTTCCTTCCTGAGGAAGGGATGTTAAGAAAAGGATGTTCATGATCAGTAAAACTGGCTGCAGCTGTGCAGCCCTCACTTCCTCCCCTATTTATGTGACTTCTGGCTCCAGACCATGGGTCATATCCTCTATAGGGCTAATCCAGAAGGAAGATGACAACCTCCTGCTGTTGTGTCTTACTTCATTAACTGAAGTGGCAGGAAATGAAAGGATCCAGTCCTTCTTGGGACATATGTGGATGTTAACACATTGCCACATGATGAAATTTCTATTTTTTTTCACTTTGCTCTTTTTATAGGAAATACATGCTGTGAAAAGGACTTTGAGGCTGTAAAGTCAGACACTCAGGACTCCAGAAAAGTCAGAATTGGGGTTTCTGCCTGGATCTATATTTGATCCCCTTCAGAGGGTGCATCAGGAGGCAAGGTCCTACAGTCACTTCCTCCTGAACACCTCTGCAGAGCCTACAGGAGATGCCATTTACACATGGAGCTGATCTTTCTTGCTCCCTTCATTCAAGAGGGGGACAAGCTGGGAGCATGACAGTGGGGACTAGCCAAGGTGGTCACAGCAGGTGATTAGGACAGGTTGAGCCAGACTGGAGTGAAATGCATGTCTGATGCAAAGCTGGGGACTGAGCAGGCAAAGACCATCTTGGACTCGTGCTTTCTTGACTGCTCTGCATTCAGACCTCCTCACAACACAGAATTAGTTGGTTTTATAACTGTTGTCAAGCACGACAGTACAGCATGAACATGTTCGCATCTCCCCCCCGAGGAGTCAAAGGTATCCCCTGCTGTGGGGTGCCCAGCCAAAACACCTGATTTTCCAGAATACTTAGCACCATTGCAGTCAGCGTGCTGCATATTCGAAGCACAGATCCTATTGATTTCAGCCACAGCTTTGACTGCTCAGCCCCTGTGTCCCAAGAGAGAGACACTCAGAGTTTGTAAAAATCTGTGAGTCTCAGGTGACTTGAGTAGGAAAAGGCACGTAGGAACCCCTGTGACACACCCAGTCCTGGAGAAGAGGACTTAGCTACACAGACATCTCCTTTTCTTTCCTGGCGGCCTCCCCCTCACTCACTGCGTGTTTATCAGCTTCTTCAGCAAACCAGGCAGGGACCCCATTGTCAGTGCTATCCTCTGGTATATAATCCTGTGTCATCCTCAGAACAAATCCATCCTCTGTCAAACAAGGGAAAGGAAGAAACAGGGATCCTGTGGACTGTTTAATTAAGAACTGGCTCTGTAACATCCATTCAGCAGTGGGCACCCTTCCACCTAACTTTCATCCATTTTGTTTTCTCATGCATTTTTTTCTGAGTGCAATAATATTTTAGAATATTAGACCTGTCCGTTCCTCCAATGTGATAGAGCTTGTGAACCTCTTGCTGCATGTTGAACATATTTTTGCATTCATTTGTGGCCCCACAAGATCCTTATTATCCTCCTTCAGAGACGGGAAGCTGACACAGGGCAGTGGAGGGAGTTCTGGGTGGGGTGACAAAGACAGCAATGAAGATGAGTTCCCCTGAGTCTCAGTGCCCAGAATCAAATTGGGCTTGGGTTTCTGAGCAACCTGTGTGCCTGCCCTAGAGCTGTGCTTGGTAGTACCAAGCATTGTTTTCTGGATTTGGTCTCCAGAGGCGGACATGTAGCCTTGTGGTCATCCGTTAAGCCAGTACACTTTCACAGGAACTGGAGGAGGTGTTGCTTCCCCTGTTTGTTCCAAAGACCATGTCGGATAAATGGATCTGGTTGCCCTCCTCCTTCCTTTTCATGCTTGGCTGGTGCAGTCTTTCCCTCCAGCTCTGCTTGGCCCCTGACACTGCCACTTTCCAGCTCTGCTGGAGCTAGTCCACAGTAGTGCACCATGGCTAGTGAGGAGCTCTGAGATATCTCTCTAAAAGAAAGATATCATCATTTTAACACAGCATTTATTCCACAAATTTTGCCTCTTTTATTAGTCATAGCTTTTTTATGACTGAATACAAAGCATGCAAGTCACTGATTAGTATAATAATTCTAATACTATTTAATTAATTAACTGTTTAAAAGCAGATTGTTGTTTATAGCCAGTCTGGAGGATGTTTGCCATCTCACCTGGACCCATCTTCCTCCTTGACTAACATCTACGTAACACTCACCATTTCTGAGAATATTCCTGCCAGTAAACTTGCCTTTGAGGGACCACCACTGAAAGGAAAATGTAAAAAGAGTGTAAAACCCATTAGTACAAGTCCTTTTGATTACTCAAAATGTATTCCCACAGCCCTGGAGCTGTTCATCAGAGCAGCTTCACATAGCTGCATTGTTCATTTCCTATGACTCCCAATATCCCAGTTAGACAGAAAAACATTTTTAACCCACATAGCAAGAAACATAAAAGCCAAGGAATATGCTGTAGTTTTACTGCTACATGGAAGACAGACTGTGTGTGCATGTCACTTTTCTCACCTATGTCTGGTTCAAAGAAAAAAAAAAGTTGGAGGCTACTGAAGTGTCAGGCTGAACTGATGTAAGATGGTTCTTCAGCAACAGTGACAGCATTTGGTGCGGAAGTCTGTAAGATCCATTCTTGCGGATAGCCCTTGGTGGGGTTTGTTAAGTGTCTATTTATATCTTGATATTTCATGTGAAATATCATGCACTTGTTAAAACATGACTAGAAACATGGACAAGACAAATGATGTGCTTAACGATGGCATAAAGCCCATTAAAGGAATTCACATCACGTATGTGAGAGGGAAATGTTGGACGGTGGAGCCCTATAGCACGAACAGATCAGCCAAATCAACAGATATTCTGGAGATCCAGTGACTGATCCTGCTCCCGTTAAATGGAAAGAAACAGAACTCTTCTCAGTCAGCCCTTCCTCCCAGGCAGTAGGAATGCTGCTGTTTATTTCAAGCAGGGTATGAATTTCAGGCTGGTTTGGGGAACACTGATCATGCAGTTCCTATAGGCTATTCTTCTAGTTTTGGCATTTATCCTTGGTTCTGTGTCAGAGCTAAAAACTCTTTTTCTTCTCTGATCTTTCCCACCTCCCTTTCCTCTTTCTCCTGCTTGCAGTCCTGCAGGAATAGTACTGTTAAGTAATTGTGCACTTACAGATGTCTGTGCTTGTGACAGAACTGAGCCTCAGCCAAACCCACCGTGGCTTGAATTTCCCTCCCCAGACCTCAAGACCTCTTAGTTCAAGTCTGGGATGGCTTTGAGTACAGTTATAGTTGGAAAAGAGCCTCTGTAAAAATTACATCTTGTTGTTCCATATTTATTCTCCCTCAGTGGTTTCCATGTCAAACTTGCTCAGTTTACCAGTCAAAACAAGATATTTCTACCTGCCAGCTCTGCCAGCTCAGCCTGGGCTCTGGAAATCAAGCTGTGCTCTCTCTGCTCTGGACATCATCACCAGCCAAAAAGGATTCTCAAATCAGGACTGAGCTGGATGTGGTTTTGATTATGCACGAATATAATTTGTTCTCAGGTAGTATTACGGGCTGTGTGTGACAGATAACAGCAAGGCTCCTGTGCCTTACAAACACTGACTGACAAATCTTCCCCAGTTCCTGTGGGATGACCAGCCTCCCTAGGTCCGTTTTACAACTAGGGGACACCACCAGCAGGCAGCTTGTCAGGGATGACACAGAAAACCTGTGGCTGCGCAAGGAATAGCACTGGGAAGTTCTGCTTCCTGCTATTGCTTGTTATTCGTGAGAACAAACCTGAGCACTTTCAGTGCTTTGGTCCACTGCTTGGTCACCAAACCATGACCTTTCCTTCGACTGTGGTAGCCTGTGAAATTCCCAGAGGGAAGAGGAGGGTTGGCCCACTTCTTGCTGCAGAGAAATGGAAGGGGTATAGCCATGGGAAAGGCACTTCTGTGCAAAGGACGTTAATTTTGTTCACAAATAGTTCCCCTTCTGATGGATGGAGCAGGAGGGTGTTCCTCACCATCCTCTTCAGAAAAAATGAAATTTTGAAAATTTCATCATTGGCTGAATATTTAAAAAAAAAAAAAAAAAAAAAACTTCACCAGGCAGTTCAACAGGGAATGAATAAAGAAGGGGGCCGCCCGTTGCAGGTGGCAAAGCTCTGGGTGTAATAGCAGAGGCTGTCGGAGAGGAGACCACCCGGGTTATGGGTGGGAGCTTACTGGTGGCACATTGTCACCTGAAGAAGGAAACATCCTCCAGCTGGGGAGAAGGTCTGCATGAAAGCCCAGTCTGCTGGCCTCCTGGGAAGGGTCTCAGCAGGAAATTTTTGGAAGCGAGGAAGAGGGTAGGCTATGAGCTGAATTTTTCTTCTTATCCTCCTTTCATAGCAAAAATAGAACATTCATCACAAGTTCCCCTACATGTTTTTCTTCCCAATTGCACACTAGCTCCTTGCTAGTATTTGAAGCTGGAGAAAAAAATTGATGAGTACTCAAGTTAATAATGCGTGATTATTATGTTGATGAATTGCTGGAGATGAATATATATGTAAAAGCTCTGCAAGATTCGCTCATCCATGCATCCTGAGTGAAAGCAATTATTTTGGTGAACAAATGGCTGTTAGTTCTATCTCTTAATAAGAGGTGCTGGGGTAAAAGGTAACCTGGTAACTTTTGTCCTGTTGAATTTCCAGGACACTTTTGCATATCAATCATTAGTGAAATGATGGAAACACCAGCGCAGAGGTCAGTCTTTCAAAAGTGCCCAGCTTACAAACTTGAATACTTCTTCCTACAAAAATCTTCTGCAATTCTCAATCATCACTGAATTTTGTAAGATTTTCTCTGTCTTGAGACTGTGGAGAAAAAACAGAACAACCTGAAGAAGGTCCATCCAAGAGACTCAGAAACTAGGAGATGAAAACATATCATCCCATATATAACATTTGGAAAGGGGGAGGCTTGTTTGTGTGTGTGCTTTGCTTCTCATGATTTCTAACTCAGACTCATGGTTTTAATGTGAATGTCATGATATTTTCAGGCCTGACTCACTCCTTTTTTTTCAGTACTTGCACTGTAAATTGTCCTGGCTGTCACTGAGCATAAGCCTTGGGCACAGTGTGGCCCCAAAGCTTTGCCTCTGAGCTGAGCCAAAGGGCCACGTACCCTCGATAGGGTAAGGAAAGGACCGGGTGTGTGGTGCAGGGATGTGGTGGTGGGAGGCATCTGAAGTCAGCATTAACAAAAGCCCTAATAGCAGCCTCTATCGGAGAGCATAAGGTGGGCATTTGGAAAGGGCTGCATCTCCACTAAGGACTTGACAGGAGTAACAAGAAAGGAGTGCCCTTTTCTCCCTTAGAAGCCACAGCCATTGACTTTGTGCAGTGTTGTGGGATGAAGGACCATGTCCAGCCCTGTCAAAAAATCCTCTCATGGAGGTATGGCAAGGGACCACAGCAGGGCTGTCCCCTGCTGCTCCTGGATTCAGTATCTGTGCAAGTTTGGCATGTCCTGACCTGGCCATCTTGTTTCTTTTCTTTTTCCCCTGCATGCTGTGCATGTCCAACTGGATTCAATCCAGGATTTAGATGCTGTGGTATCCTTTAAAGACAAGAGTCCATAAACAGTGATGAGGAGGTGTGACTCACTCATTAAAAATTGAAAAAGGGGGGGAAAAAAGGAAAACACCTTTTTGTTGTGGCTTTGATAAAAATGACAAGTCCAGATATTTTGTTGTTGTTACAAATACTTCCAAGACAGAGTAATGGATTTGATATGATCGGAGAAGCTTGTGTTAACCCATTTAAATTAATTTGGTTCGGCTCATTGTCAGCTAAGGGGATTAGATGGCTCAGGATTTGGTAACACGTGAGAGTGTTTTCCCAGACAGGTCACATAATCAAGTATAGACCAGATCTGCAGTTGTTTGGGGGATGGTATTTCCAGTACACAGAGAGAGGCTCCTCCATGTAGCAGACATTTATCGGTAATGTGCCAGAAAAGCCCAGCACTGAAGAGCTGGGTCAAGACCTTTGCTGTGGGTAGGAGGATGGTGCTGTGGTTTCCCCAGGTGGCTTTCTGCACTTCTACCTCCTGGGCTTCTGTGAGGAGTGTCCCAGCAATAGGGATTCAGCCCTAATCCTGTTTAAAAATCTATGTGCATTTGTGGACATTGTAGCACTGGAGTTTGTGCAGGAATCCAGTGTTTTGGGTGACAAAGAGTGGTTTCCAGGCTGTGAGGGAGCCCTGGGAGTGGGTCTGCTCTGAGCCTACCCTGGTGAGCTGGAGATGAGGCAGAAGGGGGCAGCTGCCTGTGTTGATTGTGGTGATCATGCTCCAGGAAAGCTGTAGGTACATAAATACCTTGCTCCCTTTCACACATTTACCTGTGGGGCTCAAAAATACTTAGTGTTTGTGTACAATCCTTTCTGAAGATCTGCCCTCTTAAAAAGCAGGGTAACAAGCAGTGGGCTAGGAAATGAGAAGCAGCAGTGTGCCAAAAGCTTCTGTGAGGAGATGGAGCAAACATGAGCTCTTGAGGGTTTGAATAATAGCAAAAGGGCTGGCTGGACTGCTCCTGAGTCCCCTACACGTTCCCTGGCAGGCGGGTAGAACTGTGCCCCACGGCTGCATTGGCAGGGCCCACAGGAGAGATGTGCTTGCCTGCCAGGATCCTGACAGAGGTAGGAGGAAAGTCTTCTCAGGTGGAGAAATGTGGGGGTGGCTGATCAGAGTAGGTCTGATGCTTCACATTGCTGCTGGGGAAAAAATGCCTGGCTTATGTTGATCTGCTGTCAGTCTACAATATATGCTTGCTCGGGAAGCCCTGTTGCCCTCCTGCTACTAGTCTTGGTGGAGAGTAAGAGCTGAAGGGACCTGGGATGCTCAGTGTCTCTGCTCTTCCCAGGGTTAGCTCAGGGTAAGCGCAGGGAAATGCAATGTTTCATAGTGCCCGTCTCTGCAGAGTGATGTAAAAGCAAAACAGAGTGTGTGCCTTGCAGACTGCAAAGCCGCAGAGCTGGTCTGTGTGGGTGCCCTGGAGGACACAGGGAGGAACTTCCCTGGGAGGGGAGGTGACGGGTCTTGCTCTAGCAGCAGAGTGCACCAGGAGGTCAGGGCTTTGCCTTCATCTCCAGATGGTCAGATTTGGATCTGCCTTCTGCAACCACATTGCTCCGACAAAGAAACTGATGGCTGTGGCAGCCCTGCGGCGTAAACTGGCTGTGGTCTGAGTTGGGTGTTGCCTACTTCAAGGGATGGATGGTAGTTGGGAACTGGTGCTCTTGGTAAAGTTACTCTTAAAGAGCTGATTGCTTGGGAACCACTGGTGATGCCAGGTTGATAGTGATCAGGTCTGGTAAAGTGAAGCAGTTGTGTATGTCTGTAAATGAGAGCAAATGTGCAGTCTGACAAACCGGGAAACTTATTTTTCCGTGACTTCGCTGTAACCCTACCACGTGTGCATCACCCAGGCAAGAAATATGCCTACAGAAGGCTTTGGAAGAGTATCTTCATCACTGAGAATGAAAAAGCTTTAAAAATCTGTCTCCTGAATATTGACCTAGGCCTCTCCTAAGAACAGATGGTATTCTGAGTTGTCAGTGATTTTTCTCAGTGTTGGAAGTCCTGTGTATGTGTACAGGTGCTTTGCTGAACTGAGTCCACCAGTAGTACAGATGCTGTCAGGGTTGGTGTCTACTCTTTTGTTCCATATTTAAGCCTGTACATTTGAGACCTTGTTTTTATTCATCTTGGGTAGCTGTCTACCAACATCTTTTAAAATCAACCTTGATTTAGCTTCCTCTGTAATCCTCCAATACCTCTGGGACAACCTTTACACTGTTTTTGCAGCCAGTTGATTGTTCTCTCTCACTTCTAAATTTCCATGGGATATTTGCAATATCCCACTCTAATACCTACTAATCCATTAAAAATACCCATGAGATAGATTAGGTAATCCACTGTGCCTCACAGATTGTGCTCCTTAGCTCTCCGCTTTCCCTAGAATAGTCACAGAATGAGTGCTACACCTGCATTGGGAAAGCATTGTTCCTCCAAAAGGATCCCTCAGCACTGGCTCACAAGCAGGCACAGCTTGCTTGAGAAAATGCTCTGTATCTGTTCAGATCTATAGGAACAGCTTCATTTGACAACATGCTGGAAATGTGGCTGCCATTATCAAGGTTAACCTTTGTGTTTGCAAAGAGCATCACAGGATAGCAGTACTTGAATGGTCAGTTCTGCCTGCTCTGCAAGTGCTGTGTCTCTTGGCTCCTTGAGGAAGAATTGGCCTCATTGCTTGCTTGGACAAAAACTCATCTCTTCTTGAAGCCCTTGTTTTTTTTCAGTTCTTGGATATTCCACAAGTCTTCTCAAGAGCTATGCTACGGTCGTACCTTCCCTGAGAGGTACCATCAAATGTGTGCTGTCCTCGATATCACCATTTTGGTGAGATCTTGCTCTAACTTTTCACTTCTCTTGGGAAGTCCCTAGTATTCCCCCTTCTTGAATGAATAGTGCAAATTCAGTCATCTGACTGGTTGAGGTGAAAAGCCAGGCTGCCAGGGGAGCAAAATGATACAGGCTGGAAATCCTCATTGGTCTCCTTGCGCAGGGTGACACTGTGTCTGGTCTGATGTGGATGGATGGAAAGCCTAGCAAGGTTAGGCACAATCTTGTTCTGGGCGCAAGCTCAGCGGCTTAAAAAGTGCCAAGAACTCCCAAAAGGAGTATGGCAAATTGCAGGAAACCTGTTAGACAGAAGAAACTGTTTTCTGCAGACCTACTTGGAAACTAGCTGCAATCTCCATGAGAACTAGTGGTGGTAGATAACCCTCCTGCCCCTGAAGAACAATGAATCCATGGGGAAGTAGCAGGCATTGGCAGCCACAGATATTCTGGAGACCAGGCCCCTGTTTTTCAGCTCCATAATACCATGCTTGCTTCACGTGGAGGAGATTCCTCAGCAGCAGCAAGTCCCTCATACTCCCTGTTTCCCCACAGACAAGAAGGCAATGTCATATTTGCTGACTTGCCATGACACCCTCTCTTTCTGGTAATATATAACAGTGGCCAAAACCATAATGCCGTGGTATGCTTTGCTCTTTTAAATCCAACGGATGTCATGAAGTGACCTGCTAAGAGTATGAGAAGAGCTTTGGTATCAGCCTCTGACTGTGTTCGATGTTCCTGGCTGTTGTGCTGAGCCTGGCAAGCTTAGTGCGCAGCACTGGCTGTGGGTGGGGGAGAGGTCATGAAAATAAGAGTAAAAAAACAAGTTGAAAAGGGGTTGGAGAGTGTTTGATGGGTATTTAAGCCTAGACTTTGTTGGAAAAGTTTAAGTAGGTTCTTAAGAGACCCTGCTGAACTTGGCACTTCTAGATGCCACTGCAAATCAGAGAATCATGGGAACCTGCTGGATCTTCATCACTGCTGGATGAAAGTGGTTCCCAAAACATTTCTGATTTTTTAATACCTGGCCAACTTTTCTCGCTCCTCAAGCCATGTTAACACTTACTGAGTTTGTGCTTGATGCTGTACCTAAGCTTAAAAAAAGGAAAGGAACAGGAAAATTAATGTTGGGAAACTTCTTTGTGATTTGGCTTGTGTAGTCTGCTGGGATGGCATCATTTAGATATTCTCAGTGTTGAGATCTGAGAGGACAGCTATTATGCAGATAGCAATTTGTGAACTCCTCTTACAGTCCTCCCATACAGCGAAAACCCAGGAGCACTTCCATTCCCCCTGCCCTGGCGTGTAGCTATAGAGTCTTCCACAGTGAATCTGAGTGTCCTGACAGTACACTGGCCTCTGCGTTGTCATTGAGGTGGGTTTAAAAAACTATAGCCCAGCACTAATTAGTCCATCAGCTGAAAACTATTCAAGAGAAAATGATTCTGTTTTGGGAGGGACAGCACTGGATTTCTTAAGATGGTTGCATCCAGGCAGCAGCTCCTCAGCTAGCGACAAGCCTCATACTAAATGTGCCACCCTGTGCACCTGGAAGCTCCTAATTAACCATGTCTGTCAGCCCTTGTATAACCAACTCATCGCTGCACGTAGCAGTGACGTGGGTCGTGGTTTTAAGCTGTAAACATAAAGCCAGGGTGCCCTGAGGTTCAGTGCTGTGAACAAAGCGGAGGCAGCAGCTTGGGCAAACTATTTTCTGCAGGAAGAGCAAGTAGATACTGAACAGTTCTCTCTTGTTCAGGAAAGTGGGGATAAGAATGAAGGAAAAAGTCCTGGGAGTGAAATTACAGTCTGTGTGCTGGTCATGCCTTTGGCAAACCTGAGAATATCCTACCTGCTGCTCCTGTTTGGTGTGGGTGTCATTGAAAAGGCAAGTAAGGCGCTGCAGTCCTGTAGCTACATTTATCAGCAGACCTCGCCCTCTTCATGCCCACCTGTATCCCCCTGCATTTGCAGAGACAGTTCTGCCAGCCAGTGCAGGGCAACCTTGTCTGGGACTTACTGTTTCTGGGCTCTAGTGCCACTGCTGTCCTCCAGCTTCTGGAGAGCTGGGATGAGGAGCAGGGTTATGCATGGGCAGAGTCTTATGCCCCTGGGTATTTACCATTGCAGTGTAAGGCACAGACCTGTTGTATATGTAGGTTTAGCGGTTGAAGCCTCTAATTTTCTCTGCTTGACTTTGTTTACTCAGCAGAAGACCTTAAAGCAACTTTCCTGCTGCTGCAGGGATATCAGAGTCTGGTGATGCCACAGGCAGGATGCAAACAGGGAACACGGGGGCTCATGCACAAAGCTGTCTTGAATAATCTTTATCTCTAGATCTTGAATATCTTCAATCTTAAATAATCTCTGTACTTCCTCTTCCTGCATGTGTGATGCACTCTAATGGCAAGAGCTAGGCTGCCCCTTTAACATCTCCAACCTCCCACACAAAGTAAGCAGCTCCCAGGATGGGTTCAGTGGGTTTGGAGATGCTTCTGTGGTTTTATGAGAATGTTGTACATGGGAGGTTGCTTTTTCTTTTCTCTGTACTGGTGACATGTCATCTTTGCTTCAGTGGCTGGTTTCTGGATACCATGCTTTAAAATAGAGATGTAGACAAACTGGCAAAAGGCCAGAGAAGAGGAGCACTAATTGTCAGAGCTTTAGAAAACATGACCTCTGAGGAGAGGTTGAAGAAATGAGGTGCATTCAATTTAGGCAAGACAGTGTTGGTGGGGGAGGGAGAGGGATGTCATGGTTTCTCAGTACATAAAAGCTGTTGTTAAGGAAGGATGACTGATTTATTCTTTTGCTATCGTTGGGGGGAAATGATGAGACAAAACTACACTTACACTGCAGAGAAGGTTTAGTTTGGATATTTAGGAAAAGGCTAAGTGCAGTGAAATGCAGCAAGAGATTGTCCAGGGGAGCTGTGAAATTTCTGACTGGTGGTTTAAAGAAACCCTGGTCTGCTTCTGTGAAAGGTATGGTCTGTGCAACCTCCCAGGCTCCCCGTGAGTGCCTTTGTTACTGTATTTTAGGCTAAAGGGTAGATTTGAGGCTGATGCATGTCCCTTAGCAACCACAAGCCTTGGCTCTGCCAGCATTGCCAAGCTCACATGGTCAGAAACGCATGAACCAGACTCCTCAGAGCATTGGCTGTAGTTCATGAAAATGGTGTGGCTATAGTGGATGATAAAGTAAGCTTTGTTTATCTGCCCACTGTTTCTGAGTCTTTCTGGCTGAGTCTGTATTGCAATTGGAGATCTGATGGCAGAGAAGCCCAAGCTTGCTCTAGTCTAACTTTCTTGGCTAGGAGTGAAGAGAGGGCAGCTTGAACCTTAGTACAGGGCAGTTGCCCAAGTAAGTATGCACTGCCTGGAGACCTATTACACTGAATTTTGTGCTATTTTCTTTGCTGCTCTCTGCAGCTGAGGCACCAGGCTGACATCTGGAAGAGCAGTCCTGATGCAGGCTGCCATCACCTCTGGCTGTTGGTGCAGGCAGACACAGGCTTGGGAACACACCCTTTCCTCTGCAGTCGTGCCACGGGAATTAGTTATGCAGCAACATGACTGTAGGTTCTGGGGCTTTTAAGCATTATAAAATAAAATATGAAAGTAATAACTGGTTGCTGGGAAAATATTGCAGATTAGCACAACTTGTTCTCTACCTTGACTGTTTTTATATTTGACAAGTATCACTTGCAGAAAAAGGACAGGTTTTATTATAACTCCTTTGTCTACTTCCCTTCCAACTTCCCGAGCACATTTTTCACAGGCATCAAACTACTTTCAGGACAAAATGTTGGTGATTTCTCCAGTGGTGGTGAGAAACGGGGACATGTGAGGGTGCCGTTCCTTGGTGAAAGTGGCAGAATTTCTCACACTCCCTCACTCGTGATCTTGCCTACAAATCTTTTCTAGACGTAAGCTTTTTCTGTAAGGGGAGAAGGTCTAGGTTTTTTGTACCCATTGGCAAGGCACAGAAAAAAAGCATGGACCTTTAATATCAGGCTTCTTCTTTTGCCTTGTCTCAGATCCACAAATGCAGTTCTGCCTTTTTGGACAAATTTACAGATGACGTTATCTCATATATTAAATACCCTACTTTTGTATCCCACTTGCCTGAAGCTATTAACATTGGCAGAATTTATGTCCTTTGTTTATTTTGTGTACTACTTACAGCCTGAATGTTGGACACCAGCCGGTCTAGTTTTTTGCTGGGCTGCAGTAAGAGATAGGGCATGCTTTTCTGTTGGCTGTGTACATGCTCTTGCATCCCTGTCCTGAGGAGACTGTGAGCCAGTATTTACAACAACGATGGAGAAGATGAAATGGCTTCCCTGTGACTGAGCTAAGAGTAGGTCCAATAAGACAGGACTTTGCACACCTTCATCTCTGGAGTGTTTGTGTGACAATCACGTGCTCTGCCTGTGGCACACACCCCAGGGGCTGCAGGCGGGCAGCAGACCCTCCCACTTGCTGTGTTAGATGGGGTGTAGAGGCCTTGGCAGTGCCCAGAGCAGCCAAGAGGAACATTGCTGACTGTGCGTGGGAGCTGGACGCAGCTGAGCCCAGGCTGATGGGGAGCAACGTGGCTGATCTCCACTCTAGAGTTCATCTTGGATCTGGGAGTCGGAGGTCTGGATCTTGTCCATGGCTCTGACACTGAGTCACTGCATGACCTCAGGCGCTCAGATACCATGGTGATGAACACAGCACAAATGTCTAGACAGATAGATTAGATTGAATAGACTCTGTATTTGACAAATATTTGTACATCACCTCGATCAGTACTCCCCTGTTGTACTGGCCTCAGTGGGTCTCCTACACAGCAGAGGAGGGAAGAACTGCTTATTGCACTGAGGAGGGAGGGGACACATAACCACAGTGACACAAGTACCGGTGGTGACAGACGGGAAGTAAAGGCAGCCGTAGGGCAACTCGTAGAGGGAACAGCACTGCATGGCAGAAAGGGTCAGGAGTCAGGAACTGGCTTCTCCCCAGCTCTGCTGCAGCCTTGCGCATGGCCCCATCTTTCCTTCTGTAACCAATTAGTCTGTAAGATCCTCAGGGCAGCGGTGACTTCCCCTTCCTGCTATATCACAAGGCCCTGATTTCAGAAAACAAGACAAACTACCAAAGTGAGGCTTTCTTAAAAGCTTTCTTGTGCCACTGTCAGCCTCTGGTGCAAAGGAGGATGCAGGAGAATTGGCTCTCCCCAGCGTGACTCTGGGTTATTTTCCCACCTGGTTCTCTTGTGGAAGATGAGCATAGAAGTACAACAAAGATGTGGCTAGGAGTGTGTCCATGTAGATATTTTCAGAGGCTCTGCAAGGTCTCCCGAGCACCCCTGCTTCTGGCACCCCAGCCAGGAGTGCTGGAGAAGAGTACTGCCTCTTTAAGGAGATTTGCATAGCAGGGCCTAATTACAGTTGTTGATTCTGATGTTTTCAGTGTTGTTCATATTCCATTAAAGGATAATGCTGCTTAATTTGCAGCAGAGGGTCTCGGTTAACAGTACACCCAATCACAAGGCAGCCCTAATGACACTACTTCCCTACTTCTGGTAACACATAATTAAAAAATCACTTCATTTCCAGTTGTGTGGTTTTCCCCTCTCCCCCAATCTCCTAATTACTTTCTAAGCCATTTCATTATTATCTGTAAATATTTCAGCACTTAGGTCTACTAATGAGTCCATGGAAGAGTTAATACCTTGAGTGGCATAACTGCTTGCCATCCCCTTTCTAGTACTGCATTGCAAGGAATCATTTTCTGCCTTGTATGTATGAGAAGAGGGGCTTTGCTTGTGGTGGGATTATGTTTGTGCTCTGGCTTTGGGGTTGTGGGGCTGACAGGAGAAGTGTAGCACTCAGAAACCCCATGTCAAGCTACAGGAAATTTTTTTCTGGTTTTGATAGCGGGTGTGTTTCTCTCTGCAAATTGTTTTATGTAGCTTAAATCCCACTGAAAGGGCTGTCCTGTTGTCTGGCTAGTCAGAGTGGCTTATGTAGAACTGTGTCTGAGACTGGATCTGTCTGGGATGCCCACACATCTGGAGGAACTGGCTGAAACGGTTGGTTTCTGCCCTGGCTCTACAGGTCTGTGGGAAGTGGTAACACAGCTCCTGCTGCACTTGGGCAAGAGAGGGCAATAGGTCAGGCTGTGACCGCCCTTCGGTGGTGCCTCATCACAAGCCCATCTTGCATGCAGCATGAGGATAGCTTGGTCACTGGGTAAGGGAATATTTGAATTTCCCAGAAGACCTGTGCACAGATGTCTACCACAGCTCCGTGGCTGCAGGCAAGAGGATGTGAGGTGACATGTGACCTGATGCTCATGGTAAAATGGGGAATCTGTTCTCTAATCCAAGCACCTCTCTGGTCTAAAAAGCTACTATACAAATGCTGCTTTCTCTCATCATAGACCTGGTTCCTGTACCTGTCTGGTATCTTGGGTATTCAAATTCACTTGGGTTTTTCAGCTGAGCACTCAGAGCTGACAGAGTGATGGAGGAGTGAGCTGGAGTAGCTTTCCTGCCTATTTGTTGCATGGGCTTGATTGCTATGTTCTTTGTATGGTCAATCAGTAACACCTTATGCAAGCCCACTGGGAGCCTACTGATGGTCTCTGAAGGCATTATTTGGAATAACCAGAAATAATTGTATAACTAGGGGGTAATTAACTTCCAGGAATTAAAGAATCAAGCTTAGACTGCACTACTCCTAGGGGTGAGTCCATAAGGCTGGGAGTTAGAGAAATCTATTCTCCTCTAACCATCTGAGCATATGTGACTTGGAAATCCTTGATACTTGGGGAATGTGAGGCTGCTTCAAATCACATCCATGCATTTCTAGGCAACTCTTTAACATCAGATAAGGGAGGAGGTCTTGAATGTGGTCCTCACCGAGTCCATTTTTATTTCAGGTAACCCTGTCACAGTGGGAATGAGCATCCATATCTCCAGCATTGACCAGATCTCTGAAGTCAACATGGTAAGTTTGGAAAGAAAAAAAAAAAAAAAAAGCCTAATAAACTGTTCTCCCATTTTCTGGTTGAGATGTGCTTCCAAGACAATGGCTCCTTGGAGCCACCTGAGATCCCAGGGTACACTTCTGAAAAGGAGGGTAGTCACACCCCTGCTTCCTTCACCTCCTACTACAGATGTTCCCTGCAGCTGGGAAGTTGTTGGAGAAGGAATGACCTTTGTTTGGTGCTGAAGAAGTATTTTTTTTCTACTGCTTTGGACACAGAATTTTGAGGGGTGATGGAAACTCTAATTCAAGACAGAATTCTTCCTCACTAAGGCATAAGGAATTCAAGGGTAATTTCTTGATGTGATGAAAAAGAAAACCAAACACTTAACTGGGCAGTAGGAAATGAGGTTTTTTTTCCAAATTTCCTTCTCAGCATAGTGGTTTCAGTCTGAACCTTGCTCCTTCCACCTGCTGAGTGGCCTGTGTCACTGGGACTGACTGTCCGTTGTCCCCACAACCTCACTCCAACCCCAGGCTGAAACAATCACTGAAACACTTGCAAGACAGGTATGGCATGTGGGACCTCTGCGGTACACACCTATCCATGGTGATGGTACTTGTGATGTGGTTGGACATGCTGAAAGGCTGTAGTTCACTTCCTAATGCGGGGTAAATTCTAGTAGTGTTAGTGACTGTCCATACAGGCACACTGAAGTATCCCGGGTGTTATCTGTGAATATGTGGATGGGAGGATCTCTGCTGACATCTCTGGGGCTAGTGGCATCTTATCCAGAGTAGATTCTCATCCTTTATACTTCTGTGCTGGTTGCACAGACACCTCTATCAGTCATTAATGCTTATGCCTGAAAAGAGTAGATGCGAATTGTATTTTTCAGTCGACACAAAGGCAGTGGTGGTTTTGCAGTCAGCCTATGCCTGCCAAGTTGAAAAACAGTCAGTGGCTTTTCATGTTTGCCGGTGGTAATTTGACATTTCTTTGGATATCTGTACTGGAAAGGGAGGCATCTAATGGTTACCTGGTTTTGGTTGGCATTGATAGACTGGAACTTTTCATACCACTGAGAAGAAAAAGTTTATCTGCTCACAAAGCAATTGTTTGGGGTGAAATTTGTTGATTATATTGGTCATGGTTTGAGTACACATCCAGGCCTGTGATATCTGTCTCTCAGAAGCCCTTAGCACCCAGCAGAGGACATGGATTGAGCTCATCATTGTCTAATCTTGCCTTCCTCCCTCCTGCCCAGATGCTTTTCCTCCAAACTTCTCTCAAAGAGGCTGCGTGGAGTAGAAGGCTAGTGGGGACTTCCTGGCAGCAGTTGTCTTGTTCCTCAGTTCCTGACCCATGCAGGAGAATCCTAGGCCAGTTTAGAGCTCTTGCTGTTCAAGCCAATTAAAACCTTGGTCTCCCAATGCTCCTGTCCTATTTATCTGTTTCTAGACTCTCCTGCCCTGTTTCTCTGGCTCACCAGCTATTCTGCTGTTGCATGGCAGGGAGGAGGGGAGACAATCTGACTAGCCGTTTTGGTTTCCACACTGCTTGAAAGTCCTGAATGCCTATGTTGATATGACCCAGGGTAAAGGGCCAACCATGAACCTTCAGGTTCTCATATGGAACACTTTCTTTTGCAGACTCTCTGCTATCATCCCACCATTACCAGAATTATCTGCACAGCATGTTACACCTCAGTCCAGTAACAGTGACACTGGACAGTGTACAGTTGGAAATTCAGGTACAAACCTATGCTCCCATTGCATTGGGTAGCTGTGCTTGAGGTTAAGCTCAACTTAGAAGAGCCAGATGGCTTAACCTAGTTCCATCTATCTTGCCTGTCAAGGCAGAGTTCAATTTTGAGTTATCTCCTCCCCCGGTCTCAACTTGGACCTGAATTTTCCTATGTGGCGAACCAGCTGTCACCCTTCTTGCTAGAGCCAGCATGAACAATTGAGGTCTGGACCTGCAGCTTAAGACCTCAGCTTGCACAAACATAACTGGGAAGGAGGGATTTGGTTCCCAGCTTACCTGTAACAACTGTCCTGATCTTCCTCTGCAGACCTAAGACAGATGAGCACTGCAGGGGCTGGTTCAGGGTGAACCTCCTGCTGGAGATGCGTCCATGGACTATAAAAGCTGATCAAGTGCTTTGTTATACGCCTGTTTTGAGCAGCTGTGGCCAGGCATGTCATGTCCTAGGCTAGTAGCCATTCTCTTAGCAACACTTTTCAACCCTCGCCATGTGAATGCAATGCATTCCCTCCCCAGCGAACACCCGCTTCCCTCTGCCGCAGGCTGGCTGGACCAGATGTGTGTGCTTGGGGCTGGGGAGAAACAGCAACAATAATACCTCTGTGGGGTGCATGAGAGGGCAGGTTTTGGACCTTCCTCCATATGCTGCTCTGGATCTTGCAGCATTTGGGCAGCACTGCTGATGAATGTCAAGTGTTTTGATGGCTGTGGCATGGCTGTAAACAGGCTGGGCAGCAGCATTGTCCATGCCATGCTCCCGCTGATACTGTGAAGATGTGTCACTTCTGGGCTTTTGATTATCCCTCCTGGCTATCTGACTTGGCAAGCACAGTCTCCTGCCCAACCTTCCTACATATATTGGGGGGTGGAGAATGGGGGACAAACTGGCTATATGTGAGAACCTACTCAAGATCAAGATCTATAAGCATGCTGAGGTAGCTTCAGAAAGGGGTAAAAAATCAGAATCATCTTAAAGAACAAACATTTAGGGAGCAGACGATTTCTCATGTGCTATAAGTTTCCAGTCTGAAGGGATTTTATGTGCATCGTTCTTCTGTGTGACAGATGCCCTGGGGAAAGGGCTGTGTCTCACCCCTTCTCTGGACATGGATACGGACAAGAAAAACAAGGCATTTTTTGGCATCAAGTGTGATTGGGAAAGGGACTGTGCAACGAATAAATTAAAGACACAAAAGTGAAGCTCAGTTGTCATGGCAACCAAATAGCTTCTATTGTTCCACAAGGAGTGTTATTACTTACTGCCCCTTGTAGGATAATTAATTAATCCTCAGACATCCTTTCGGGAACAATGGCCCTGGTGCTGGGGCTGGGCAGACTGAGGAGAGCCCCTAGTCCTCCCAGGCCTTTCCCTTGGACCTCTTGGTGTCTGCTGATTGTGTGATGGCAGGGAACAAGTGCTGTCAGTGACTAGCCATTGCATGATTCAAAAAGTTGTTTTCCCCAGGACTTCAGCTGGACGCGATGCTATGGAGAAACACAGCTCCACCCATGACCTAAGGAGCACTCCTTGCCTTCACTCCTATGGGAGCTGTATTCCTGAAATGATTACATGGTGGCATTTCAGTCCTGGAGGATTCAGGGCTCTCTGCAAAGGCAACACAGTTATGTCTTCATGATGGAAGTTCCAAGATGCTCTGATATACAGAATGTTTTGCAGCTGCCTGTACATGCTATGTGTTTCCTGATGCCTTGCTATACAAAGTCAATGCATCTCCATCTCCTTGAAGGCCATGCCCAAATACTGTGCAGCTCAGAAGATGGACTCGTTCCAGGATGCAGAACATTCATAGGTACAGTGCTGGCTTTGTAATGATGTCCCAATGATGACGGACCAAAATTATAGTACTTATTTTTAAAAAATGGCACTTTCTCGTACATTACAGCTGCTGCCTGTGTGTGGTCAGCCGTATTTTCTAGCTCACTTGCTAGAGTAATGCTTTATTACTGTGTACTCCTCTTAGCCCTGCTAAGCAATGCTGAGCTGCAGCCTCTGTTCTTGTCAGTGATTAGAAGGATTATTTGCTGAGCCAAGATCAGTGACATCAATTGAAATGCCTGGGAAAAGATGCCAGGGGCCAGGCCAAATAGGTATTGGGGAGGGCACATCTGATTGGCAGACCCTCTGGGAAGTGCTGATCCATGAAGATGAAAGGCCTAGTTGGAGTCTTTTCATATCCTGTATGAATTCACAACTTGGGGATTTAAAGGCAGGCTGAAAGGAGGAATGGCTTCATAATGATGTTCAGTAGCTCAGATGATCTGCCAAGAATGGAAGGATGGTATCTCCTAGTTCTCCTTAAAGGAAATGGGCTGGATAAGTTTCTGGTAAATGCCATTTTGCTACAGGTGGTTCAACTGCAGTAAGCATGGAAAAACATGCAGGTATCTATAGATACTTGGACAGTGCTATGTTCAGACCCAAGTTACTGAGGAGTCCAGCAGTACTTCTGACCCAGGAGAATGAAGAGTACTGGCAGCGTGGAGCTCCAGTCACCCTGCAGCTGAAGTAGCATGCAGGGTTCTGTCCTTGTGGTATGTGGCCAAAAGTCACCGTCAGCTTAATGCTCAAGTTCAACCAACCTGCCCTGGATCCAGTGCTGGCAGTATTCAGTACCAATGGCCTCCGAAGGAGCTGGAAGTCTTCCCCCATTCCTGCGTGTCCTTTCAACAGACAGCTGAGGACTGGCCTGTTCAGGGCACATTGTACTTGCTGTGTGGTGGGACTAGAGGATAATACTCCCAGCTGTAGCCTTCTCTCTATGTAATCTTTGGGGACGTATTTCTCTAGCACCAGACAGTTCAGACTCCATTCAAGCATTAATGAAATATTTCGATAAGGAAAACAACCAGAAGTTTTGTATACCTTTGAAATAAGAGATGGTTATCCTTCATAACGCTTCAATTTTCCTGCCCTATGATCTGTGAAGTCCTAAGCCTGCTCCCTCCCGTGTTTCTGCACACCATAGACAGCTCAAAGCATCCAGGCATTATAGCTGTGATTTCTTTGTGGCTCCTATAATTTATTCATCCCAAGATGCTCCCCTACATCTGCAATAACATTGTTTCAGTTTGTTATAGCACTAGCTTTAAAGTTTTATAAACCTGGTGACATGTTGAAAAGTTACAAGAGGATTGTTGTAGAGGGCTAGTGTAAGAAGCAAGGCTTCCAAATAGAAATGTTTGCAGGAGTGTATGTGTTACGGGAAGGGTGCCTGTGGGATTGGCAAAATACCTTTTGCTGGGGGACAGTCTGCAGTGCAGATAGGTTAGAGGTTGGTGCAGGATGCTTGGCAAAGCTGACCTCTATGCTTCACTTCGTTGCCTCCTGCTCCCTCCTCCCTGTATCACCTGTTGCCATGCTGCTGTCTTGTCAGAGTGAGTGCACTCGCACTGGCACACTGGGCTGGATCTCTTGGGCGTTGTGGAAGCAAGCATCGTGTCTGTTATTTCCCAACTTCCTAAGGCTTGCTTGAAAAACAAGCTGTCTTGTTTGGCAAAGAAGTTTTCACTGTTCAAGAGAGATGTAAAGCATGTCCCAAGGAAGCGATGAGCTGCAAGGGTTTTTAAATGGTTTTTAACCCAGAAGAAAGTGGATCAGGTTGTGTGTAAGGGTGATCTTGACCAGGGAAGTTCATTCTTCAACCTGTTACACCATCATCAGTGCGGCATCACTCTTCTCACTGTGGCAAATTTTCCATCTATTAGGCATGCTTGAAATAGCCTTTGTCCTGGAATCTGTTCTGATCAGCTTTGCAGTTCTTTTTCCACAGGAATATGAACATGCACTGACTAGCTGAATCTCAGTTTCAGTGTAACACGTGGACAGTGATATATGTGCTTGACTCTGCTGTATGCTGGGGGTAGTTGATGAAAGAAGGCAGTGTGGATGGCCAGGCTCCATACAAGAAGCTTTCTTTGGTACAGAACACAGCAGCCTCTAAGGCAGTACGTTCTCCTGGTCAGAGCTCTTGACCTTTGGGCCCTTTCAGGAAAGAGAAAGGCAGGAAAATGTATATCCATGTGGGATCGCTGATCTGGATGCATGATGTCCAACCCATTCTTGAATTGCTCTGACAGTCAAATTGTGTATGCAAACCCCTGGTTTCCTTGGGGCTGATGCAGCTTTGGCAGCAGCCTCTGAGGACCCTCAGCAGACCCTCTGTATGCCGGCAATAATGGACAGAAACAACTTTGCTGCAATATCCTCCTGAAAAGGATTTCCCATTGGTGTAGATGTCTTGAGCTTTAAAAAGATTTTTAAGAAGAGATTCCTACTATTATACTGTACCTTATACTCCATATATTGCCTTCAAATATATCAGCTGTTTTCTTAGTCTTAAATGACAGTGTTCTGTTGCTATCTCTTTTCAATGGAGAAATGACATACAGATACTTCCCAGTCAGTCTATTCTATGTCCCTGGGTATCCAAAGGTTTTAAAAAAGCAAAGGTTAAAGCATTTAAATCTTACAGTCAGGGGTTTCTGGAGTTATGTGCTATGAGATACAAGTATGACATGACACTCCAGTGCATAGATGTTTCCCTGTAGCCCAGAGTATCTCCAGTCTTGTGACACTGTGGTATCTACATTTGAGTGTGTGTGTAGATACATTACAACTTGGTATTTAAGGCTGCTGAATATTGAAGACTGCCAAAATATGGTAAAACTGAGAGGCAGCTTTGGTGCTGAGCTAATGATGGTATCACGGGGGCTAACCCTGTTGGATTGCTGTGAGCTCCTGGGGTGGTAGTGTTGCAGGTAGCAGAGGATGGTGTGAGGCCTTAGTGCTGGAGAAGGGTCAGATCCTGCCAGTGTGGCATGAGAAGAATGGTACAGCTCTGACTAAGGGTGAAATATCCCCAGGCTCTGTGCTGTCATGGACAGATAGGAGTTATGTGCGCTTTTTTTTTTTTCACATGCTAGGGGCTTCCGTGTGTTGTAATTTAAGGTATTGCAAACTTGCAGCTGAGATGGAAGGTTTCTTCGGAGCTGGCAAGTGTCTGTGCCTTCCTCTGCTGATGCTTGCTTCAGTGCAACTTGGGTCACACAACTATTGTCACTTCCAGTCCTGGTGTGCAGGGCTGCAATGCATTGGATGGCTGTTTCCTTGGGAAACCAAGCAGTGGCAATTCTGTACATGTGAAACAGCATTTTCCTGAGGGGCAGAGTTACCAGGGAATGGAGAGGGCAGTCCTGAAAATCGTTGTGTGCAGTGTCCTGTGCACGCTGCCACCAGTTATGAGGCCATCAGGCCACCTTGGTGGCCTTCCCCTGTCTCTGTTTCTCTGGCAATAGGAAGTAGCTTGTGCATAAACACACAACCACTTGGCTAGTGGAAGAAAAGCAACAGTACCTTGATACTTTTTCCTTCTGCTAGGGGGATGTTTGGAGAAATAAAAGGTAGTTGTAGCAGGATAGGAGAGTAACCTCCAAACCACTCTAGACATAGCAGATTTGAGATGGTCTCTTTTGCAGGGGGGAGGTACAACTGCCTGCTCTGTGGCTCTTCTAGATAGATGGTAAAAGCAGAAATCTACTGAGCTCCTAGAAACATCTTTGCAACAAAGCAGATGTCAAGGACCCATCTTATCTGCCATTGCTAGATTTGAGGTTACTTTGTCTATCCTTGCAGAGGTGAGATCCTGTGACTCCTGAGGCTCAGAGTGACTTTCACCAACCCTGATACAAGTCTCAAAAGTCAAGAATCAGATGTGGATATCTGTTCACACCACATTATGTTTTTCTTTAACAGAAATCCCACTGATTGTGCTGAAAGATCCCTTGGACTAAGGGAGTGTGTGAGGACAAGTAAAGCATCTGGCCTCAGGGGTGCTCTGCAGTGTGATGGTAGCAGGGAGTGGATGCTCAAGTTTAAACAAGCAGTGGTCCCCTTTCTGCCTGAAAGACAAGGATGGGCCTTCCACAGGAGGGTAGGATTCTTTCACAAAATAGTTAAGAATAAAGCAAATTTCTGAAGGGGCCTGAAGTACTCCCTGTTCATTGGTTCTGAAATTGGTTGCAAATAGATTGACCCAGCTTAAAAACTAGAAAATAGGTCAGTGTGACTCATATGTCAATATTTACTGCATTTATGGTAACTTGTAGAAGGAAAAAATCTTATATGTCTTCTGTAATATTTCACAGATTATCCCATTCCTATGACAAAACTCTCCCTATGCCCTTGGTCCTGGTGTTGCTTGACTGCAGAGGCAACCTAGTAAATTCACTACATCTTGGAGTCAAGTTGCTAAGTAACAACCCAAAGATCACCATACAGTCTCTTCGAATGCTGTGGCCAGCTGAAAGCTAGGATCTGAACAAAGCACCAGGAATGCCTTCTGAGACAGAGGTCTCAAGGACCCAGTGCGTGTGTAGCAGAGAAGCAACCTGGTAAAGCAGCAGTCCTGCCAGGTCCCTGCCTCTGTACTGCCTGGAGGAGTCCTCATGGGGAAAGGGACAGCTTGATCGCTTCCCCTTGTGCTGAAGGGCTCTGATATTTTGAACATTAATGATGTCCTTCAATGAAATATTTTTGTTGGCTGAATTGTATGATTTTGCCGTGTACATAGATCAGTAGATGGTGAACCGTTGAAACCTTATGAAACAAGCTCTCACTTGAAGGAAGACTGTGGACTACTGGACTAGAGAATGACTCTCTTTCCCTGAGGCTTTCTCTTCTACCATCCTTATTTCTTCCTAGGGATCTTGTAGCATTCATGTGATATCTTAATGGGAGAATTTGTGGAAAGCTCTTTGTCTGCATAACTGGAAATTCTTGGTTATGGGAAAGCTGTTGGGTAGACTGGCTGATTCATAGCCTAAACCTTGAGTTTTGCAGCATGATTAAAATGTAGTGGCAATGCTTGTTGCAAGTGATTCCCCCCTGTGCATCTTTCCATGATGCTGTTATCCCTAAGGAGCAGCTCTGCAAGTCCTGCAGTATCACAAGTTCAAGCCTCAGGAGGGCTGAGTCAACCCTGCTCCAGTACCGAGAAACAGAGTTCACATGTTTTGCTCACTAGGCAGTTTCCCAAATGAGAACATTTCTGTGCTCTCACTGAAGAGGCTAAGTTCATTCTGCATTTTGTAGGTGACTCCACCCCACAGCAAGAGAGAATTCATGTTGGAGAGGATGAGAGTCCATGGCTATATAGTTTGCAGCATGCTTTAAGCTGAACAGTGCTATGTATTGCAGTGCTCCATCTGTTCCTGTATCAGCCAAGTTATCTTTAGACCTGAACATGTCAGTGTTGTATGGTGGTGGTATGAACTGCTTCAGCTTGCACCCCAGCATTCCTGTAGTAGTTAGAATTGCTACTGCAGAAAACTTTGCCCAGGATAAAAATGTCTTCTTTTTTCCTGCTCAAGTTTTTATTCAGGTTTTTACACAGGCAGAACTCCCACAGCCTTTATATATATATATATATATATTTATATATATATATATATTTATATATATATTTTTATATATATATATATATATATTAAAAAGCTGTCTGCATTTAAGAGCAATGTTCCAAACTGCCACCTGTTTCAATAGCAATGCTGCAGCATTGGAGAGGGTTACTGCAGAATGCTGAAGTATCTTCCCACAAGTAAAAGCTTCATCTGGTTTGATTGAAAACAAAATTAGATCTTGAGAATCTGACCTTCTGACATCCTGTCATATATACATTTAAAGCATCTAGCAATAGGGAATGTATGTGCGCAAGAGTGCCAGTACCTCAATATAGAACCTAGATCCAAATACAAGTGCGTGCGTGTCGTGTTGCTATTTGAATATGTAAATAAATGGGGCTATATATAGCTCTATATGTTATGTACATGTTAAGTGAAGGTGGCAGATACGACAGCTGAATAGCTTTGCTGTTTGTGAATGCTGGTAGAGGCTCCTTGCATGCTCCCTACATCTCTCGTGCTTGCTCCTACCCCTCTCAGCCTTTCTGCTATCACATTTTTCAGGCCTCTGGAGAAGATCGTGTGTGGGGACAGGAGTTGTTAATATTCTGAGTCTGTGCTGAGTTGCTAGGCTACAGAGAAAAATGAACATTCAAGGAAAAGAGATGGTAAAAGGAAGAGGATCTGCTGAGCTCTTTGGAGATCCAGAAAGGTCCTCTAGTCAGATGAAAGGGATCATTTTGGGGAAGGAGGGTGTGCATGCATATGGGATGAAATGTGCCTGCTGCCCTTACACAAGCGGAGTCTCCCGCCAGCATCAGCCAGAAAAATGGCAGAGGGGGGAGTAAAAGGCATGATCCACTGGCCCCTTTCACATCACTGCTTGCCAGGGGTGTGCAGCTGGCCTCCTACTATCTGTGCCAGGGTGCAGTGGGTCACCAGGCTGGAGTATGTCCTCTTATACATCCTTCGCCCTCTTTGCAGGGTGCACTGAGATCCCATCTGAGGCTCTAGTGAAGAGAAAAGCAAACCCAAAACATACCCGCTGCTTACAGGTTGGACCTAATCTTCCTTTTCCACTGCAGCAACCTGCTACCACAGTGTCTCCTTTAACTTCAGTGTGACTGCAGGGGAAGGCAGCCCGTGGCTTGTATCTCCCTGTCCATCCACTTTGATGCATTCCTAGGTCAGATACACAGAGTGTTGACCTTTTTATTCATCAAGAGTTTGCAGCTAAGTTTCAAGAGGACTTGAAGTTTTACAATACACAAGCTCCTGTCTGAGCCTAGTTTTCCCAATTCCCAGTCTAGTTCCTGAACACACCCTCTTCCTTTTCAGCTGTTCCCCCACAATCAGTGTCAGGTATTTAGCTGTGCAAGCTTTGAGCCATCAGACCTACCAGGTGCCTTGTGTTCCACTCTTCTGGAAGGGTGGCTTTGCCCTATGCTCCTGTTCCTGTCTGCAAGATTTCTGTTCCTTTTCAATATTACTGGCTGTATCAGAACCCTCAGAAAAATTAAACAGTGCCTTTGGGTATTTTTATTATCTGGATACTTTATTTACCGAGCTCACATGGGCTCCCTGCCAATAACTTTCAGCTAGCTCTGCAAATAGAGCTCCTTGGCTCCAGGACTGTTGGTCCTGGTACTGCAGAGAGCACTCACTCAGCATGGACAGAGACTGCAGCTTGTTCTCTGCCATCCAGTTGGCCGTGAACTCAAAGTCTGCTTGCTAGCCTGCTGAAATCTCCTTTTTTCTTCATGCATCCTGTAATAAGCTTGACTTATTCAGCAGAATCAGGAGTGTTTCATACAGCTGCAGTTTGAACACTATTGTCAGTTAACTACACCACACCCGTCCATCAGGTTTATGATCCCAGCAACCAAGACTTGGCCTGCTGAAGTGAAAGAATGATGGTGTGGGCTGTATTGTGTGCACTGCTGCTGGTGTCAGCCTGGACTGGTTCCCTTGGCTTTACCCTGGCATAACCAAGGGCAGACTAACCCATGGACAGAGGCAGAGGTAGACTAAACTCATGGTGGTACACTGCCTGGTCAGTACCCTTGACAGTAGAAATTCTTTCCTAGAACAGATCAGTTGGCTACTCCTGTACTTTTTGGTTGTCCCAGCATGACTGTACAGTGCTCTGTTCACACCACAGTTGAGATGGTTGATTGCTAGCCCTTCTCTCTAATAATAACTCAATCTTACTGAGTTTGTCAACTTAGAGGCCACAGATACAGCTATGCAGAATATTCATATGTAGAAGTAGTCACCCCAGATATAGAAATGGGTCTCTGCGCAGAAGTCCTAGGTTTTTCAAATTTAAGAGCTTGCATTCAGTTTGCTTGGGCTTGTTGAAAAGTAGGCCTTGTTTTTCAAACTAGTGTTGCCATCCTCCACCTTTAGCAGACCACCCTTAACCTAACAGAACCCTATTGCCAGAAATGAATTCTGCTCTTCTGCATTTCACCATATTATCTGCTTACTCCCAGTTATCCTTCCTACGTGATCAAACTTTGCTTTCTGCAGGAAATAAACACCATTCTAACCTTTTGGTTAAGCCAGTCTGTGTCAGCCTAGTTGAGGTGATTCTTCCACCCAGGACACATTAGTTGTCTTACAGCATTTGAAGGATTTATTTGCCTCTGGCTGCCTCCTGGGAAATGACATCTTTGTGGCAGTTTTTGGAACCTGGAATATCAAACCTTCCTTCTCTAAGTTAAAACTGTGTCTTTAAAGCACAGTGTGCCTTGATATTGTTGCAGAGTCTCATGGTTTCAGTGCTCAGAGCTGTATATACAACATTTTATTCTGGCGTGTAAAATAGTAATATTGCTTCATTCATAACATGATTCCCCACCTATGCAGCCCCAGACTGCATTGGTGGTCTTGACTACCACAGGGAATCACAAGCTCTATTTAATGTTTTTCCCCAGGGAGAAAAAGTAATTTCTGTTTGTTACACACTTATAGCGCTTGCCTAGAGATACAGGGATCCCACATTGCAGCATGGAGGCAAGTTAGCACCAGTGACTTATTTTTACAGATAAGAGAAAATGAGGCATAGGTGAAAGTGCCCTAAGTCTCCTACAGTTATCGCTGAGTGAGCTGAAATCGATTCCTAGAGGTGTTTATCCTAGAGTACCTAATTCCAGTGGGCTACTAAGCCCCATAACTGCTTCAATTCCACATTCCTCCAGCCTTTTTTCCCTGTGATCTTTACTAGTCAGTGTCTATGCACAGGGCTGCAAAACCTCTCCTTGAGGTAGTCTGACTGGATTGGTGTCCAGTAAAACTCTTGCAAAGTGAAGAGAATATTTCATTTAAATATAAAAAAGATGGAGAAGTAAAGAGTTCTGGGAATGTTTTAGAGGAATTTTTCCACTACCAGGCTCCTCCTGCTAGAAAGCCTACTGAGTGTTAACCGCTTGAAGTGAGCATCCCTCAGCAAGCAAGAGGTAGGAAAGTCACTACAAGGTGAAAATTCTCTGAGGATACATGCAGAGGCTGTGAAGCCCCTTTGAAAAATTTTAGGGAGAATCACTGGTCTTCCAGCATCACCTTTCCCTTGATATAATCCAGTTTTTTTCCGCCATCCTGCTGAGGCCTTTAGAAACCACTGTCTTCACTAGTCACTGTTCAAATGTCTCACTGAAATTTAATTTACTCTAATAGGCTAGTTGTTGCATGTTTAATTAAATACAAAGTGGTTATTAAAACATTTTTGAGCTTTAATAGCTATATATTAGATATGCCTATATGTGCATGGAGGAGGACACGGGCAGCACGTGCTGTAAGGCAGTAAGGGTAGTGCCAGGAAAGCATGAAAAGATGAGTTGGGAGAAGGGAGGAGAAGAGGTGGGATACAGGCACCATGGCTTGTAGGTGTGCAGAGGTACTTGTGTAGCGTACTAGATCAGTGCCGGCAAACAGTGGACAGTAAAGGTGGCGTTTCTGAAAGCACTGTGTTTTCCTGTCATGGGTCAGCAGAAGCCTATGGCAGCATAATCTTGTTTTAAATTACCAGGTACTTCAAAACAGAAAACTTGTTGTCATATAAAATGTCCTCGGCCTCCCTTTCCCAGCTGTGCAATGCATGATCATAACACTTCTCTGAGACTCCACAGAGACAGTGCGTTACCGCTCGCGTGTCTCTCACTGTGGTAATGGGTGACTCTGTGCATACCTAGAGAGGTTAAGAGAATCAACAAAAGGGGCTAAGTAAAGACTTTTCCTTAAGTAAATATGGTAAGAGAGAGAGAGGGGATTTGGGAAATCTTGATGAAGCCATTTGGAGACATCTGATGCACTAGCAGAACGTAGATGTAAGCCATAAACCTGTAAGGATCTCCAGGAGAGGGAAAAACCCGTGTTACCTGCACTGTCTGGGACCCATGTCATTCCTAGGTGTACTGGGTCTGGTTTTCCCCTGTAGCAGCCCTCATGGTACTGTGTTTTATGTTAATTCACTTGGAAAACATATATAGTACTTCTCATGGAGGAAGGGTCAGGTAGCTGCCCTCTCTGCACAGTCCACTCAAGCCGGTCACCTCACTTGCCATTTTTCTGGAAGAAATTACTCAGTTGGGGACTTGTTCGCTTAAACAAGGAGCTCAGCCAACATCTTACCTGTTTTTAGCTCTCCTGCCACTACAGTGAGTTCTTACCAGTTCCCAGCCCATCTAGGATGAGAAAATAGGGTAAGCACCATCGCTTTGACTTTCTGACTGAAAACTGGCCAAATTCACACCTCAGCTTCTTCTGAACTTAATATATGGCCTTGCTTCTCCGGCTTTAGTTGGCTGTCTGGACAAAGCACGCCCTTCTGTGCTGGTTCGACATGGGAAGCTATAGGAACCAAAAATGAGTTTGACCATTTCTCATTAAGTGATTCCTCTCTGGGAAAGACAATTTCTCAGTTTATGATGAGGTTTGTAGTGAAAGCTAGTTGGTGATGCAGAAATGGGAAGGTCAAACAACCCTGCTTTTGGGGGTTGGATGGGCTCCAGGTTTTGCCCAGCTAATAGTTCATGGGGAACTGAGTGAGGAGAACAGACCAGCAGAAATAATATCCAGTAGCTCATAGATTTTATGGCTTAAGAATAGAAACTGCCTGGCATTGTTTTCTAAGAGCTTGCCTAAGGAAGATGTCGTGCTGCAGGTGGTGATTTGGGGATTGCTGTCTGTAACCCTGAACAAGGTTGCTGTTTAGCATGTGCTCATGGAGCAGGTTATGCTCATCCCTGTGCCCATCAGTCCTGGCTTTCTCCTCTTGACCTCTGCTTCAAGCATGACTGGGGCTATTAAGGACATGACATGTGGTGCTGCCTCCTGCTCAGATAGGGCATTGATATAGAGGCTCAGAAGTCTGAAAGCCTTGTTACAGGCAGATCAGTGCCCTTTTGGGTTAGGGCTCAGCCAGATGTGTCCTCTATCTTTCACCTGCAGGACCAGCACCAGTCCAGGTGCTGCAGGGATAGGGCATGTCAGGAGAGAAATAGGACAACACTTGCACGCTCCTAGTTGTTGAGGATATAGCTGATACCTGACCCACTTTCTGGACATTCATTCAGCAATTAAACACATGCAAATTACTAGAAAAGTGGATCAGATTAGTGAGGGGAACATCTCCATGCAAACACTTCTCAGGTCCTGAAGAAAATGAGTTCAAGAGCACAAAGACTCGCAGCACAGAAGGGCATAATGCATATCTTAAACCAACCATTCCTGTCCCCCTCCATTACTGGCAGAGAGATTGCAGGTGGAAAGATTCCCCAGTCAGTGCTGTCATCTGGTTATTCAAGAATAGGAGAGGTGAAAAGAGATTGCGGCTTTCTCACCTGCTAAGCTGAGACACAGGGAGAAGGACAGTATCTAAAATAGTTGTCACTTTTAAGTATAACAGTTGTCATACAGGACTTCAGACTTGTAAATTGGGCACTGGGTTGTACCAAAAGAGAAATTAAAAGCAGTGTTTTGGCAGAATACTCTCCCCATAAAAATTCAGTAGATACAAGGGCTGCTGCCTCCTGCTTAAGCAAAGGTGAGAGTCTGAACAGACTTTGTGCTATCTTAGCGCTGGAAAGACTGCATATTTACTTATGTCAGATTAAGTGGTGCTCATTAAGGTCTGGGACCCATCGATTTATCTGCATGGAAATGGGCAATCCCTTATGAGGGCAAAGTAGTTTTCTTAAACGAGCTTGCTAAGGAAGAACCGCAGCTGTCTTGCTCTGTCCTTCATGTATTCTCCTGTACATTATATGCTGCTCTAATTCTTTGCAACTGATTGCTGGCACATCCTGTCTCCTCCCCTTAAAAATAATTCCTCCTATTTCCCCTACCCCCTCCTTAAAATGAAACATACTTGAGCACTACTTTGTCCTTTAATTTCTTTCCCAAGAATGACGGGAACAGGAGATGGTGTTTAATCATCAAAGAAGTTGAAGCCAGCAAACTGTTCATTAGTCTCTGGCAGTGGCAGCTTGGTTTTTACTAAGTCTGATGTTCCATTTTTCTCCCTCTTTCTGGAGCATCTTGGCTTTCCTAATGTTCTATTGTGATCTTGGACAAGGAGACCATATGTCATTTACTTATATGGGGAAGGACTTCTACTTGGTCATTTCTCCAAAAGGAGGTGCTTTATCAAAGTCAAGGTGGAGGGGAAATGGGGGGAAAAAAGTCAACTGGCACAGCTAGTGCTAGAGGCAAGCTGCAAAACCTTTATCCCTCATGCCCAAAGTCATGCAGCAGTGGAACAGCAGTGTGCACTCTCCCCTGCAGAAAAGTTATTGCTTCCAGTACATTACAAGTGCCGGGTGAAATACAGTGTCCACTAGCACCCTGGAATCGTCACCTTCACTTTCAAAGCCCCTCTGAAAGGTATCCAAGTTCTTTGCCATCCACAAAAGTGGACTAGGCACAGGAGACATCCGTGTTGCTAGAAATACTGTATTCTGAGCAAAGATTTGACCCTTTCACATACATTATTCTTTCCATTTCTAATCCTGGCTTCTGAGTCTGGTGTAGCTCCCAATGAGCATGCACATTTCTGCCTCTGGACAAGTTTAGTACTGGGGACTCTATAGGTCACAGCACAAAGGAATATGATCTGACCCAACCTGCCAGTGATTCGCGTCTCCCAGGAGCTGTGCTGAGGGTTTATGAAGCAGCCTGCCTGGGAGGGATGCTTCTGGTGACTTTCTGTTGGAAGATGGAGTTCTGCCTTGCAGCGGGAGGCTCTGTGTCCTTGGGCTATTCTTTCCTGTTAGTCCCTTCCTTTTACAACTTGGACTGTATTTTCCACATTAATGCCTAGACCTTCCAAAATACTGCTAAGCTCCTGACTTCATGCTTTTGTAACAGCAAATTCCACAGGCTGTGTGGAAAGTTAATTCCATTACCTCGCCTTCAGACTGTTCCTGTGCAACAACCCATTGCAGAACTGTCATCACACAGCTCTGTTCTGTGTTTAACCTGTGCAACAATTCTCCCCTGCCTTGCTGCTTCCTGCCTCTATCAGAGCCTTTCTACAACTTTTGAGAGTGCAAGTAGTTATTTGTGTTCTGCTCAGTAACCCTTAAGTATCTAAAAGAGTGTGGGACCCTGTAAGCTTGAGTAGCATAGAGTTATGATTATTTACTGACTTAAGGCAAACACTACAGGGAGTCTGGAAAGAGTAAGACCGATTTTGTATGGAGTTTAAAGTGATATAAATACAGTGAAGAGCTAAACTGTGGAACTCACTACCACAAGATTGCAGATGCCAAAGGCTGTAAATTCTGAGAGATAAGACAAGCTCTCAGAGGAGAAACTGAGTATCTTCAATTAAGAAGGTACCAGCTCTAGCTCAGGAGATCCTTAAGACTCAGATAACTGGAGAATTAAGTATCACAACAGAGACCTTGTTTTGCTTATATTTGTCCCTGCTATTCTCTCTACTGTTACTGAAGACAGGATACTAATGCAGAAAGACTTTTGGTCTGACACAGTACAACTGTGTCTCCAAAATCGGCATAAGCACACTTGTAAGCCTACCACTTGGGACATACACCATGCTGGAGTTCTGCATGCTGACGTGAGACTGTGGAGAAGTGCAGCTCTCTCTGAGGAATAGGGTCTCCTTAATTTTGAACCCCTTCTGTCACTGCAGTGAGCAGAAAGGCACACATGATGCTATCCCCCAAAGGGGCATCCTTGAGCCTAGGAACTTTAACAGTGTGTCACTGCATGCAAAGGAGAAGTGCCTTAGGTGGCTTTCCAGTTAAAGACTGAAGCTGCCCTCTGCAGAGTGCTGCCCTTGTTAATGAGGTGCCTTAACTGGTTCTGCTCTACCCTTGCTGTAGACAAGAAAGTTCATGTTCCCACCCTGAACTGACTCCCTGCAGTGTCTTGGTGGTCTGGGCACATCCCTGCATACTGCTTAATGCATGTGGGTGACCCTCAAGCAACTGGCAACATGCCCATGTCCTCATCTGGGTTGTGGTGGCTTCAGATAGTATCTGCTACCTTCAAATGCTCCATCTTTCTCCTGCCCTCTGCTCTGTCAGTGCTTCAGTGGCAACCAACCTGTGCTCACAGCACCAGGAAAGCCCCCCTCTCCTGTGTTAGTCCCCTTTCCTGGACCCACCTGTCCTCTCACTGACTTGGCCTCCTTAAATTTTGCCTTCCTCTACACAAGTGGGTTGGTTCTTATTAGGCTCAGATCTGGCATCTTCCTCCTGGGACACTTCTGCTCCAAGGGGCAGCTTTGGTCTCTTTAACAGTGGGCTTATTTCTGTTCCCAGACTGCACAGAGCCAGCACGAGTGGGGACGGTCCAGGGCAAGTCCAGGTTTCCTTTCTAAGGATAGGTGAGCACTGCACTCCCAAAGGGGCTCTGCGATGGAGGGGGTTGTAGGACAGATGCTAATAAAGGTGTTTGGAATATAAGCCAGTGGGAAATTAATTCCTGAACTCATACTAATGGTGCCAGCTTACTTCCCCTCTTGCTGTGCCTCAGCTGCTGTTCACTTTGACTTACCTACCCTGTCTTCTGAGAAAGTGGGGAATCCCTCTGCATGCTTGACTGAATTTGTTGCCTCTGGGGTTCTGCAGGAAATACCTTCCTCCCTCCATGCCTCTCTTGTGTCAACATTTCAGCCTTTCACTGTTCAGTCCTCTTACATCATCTTTGGTTTGGGGTCTCCACTGAGTTTCAGGAAAGGCTGTAATTATCAGTCTCCTCCTCTTGTCTGGAGATGGATGCTAGCAGCCCTGTCCTCAGCAGCTGGTAGGATGCACTGCCACTTCAGCATGCGAGGCCTGCAAGTAAGCTCCTCTTACTTCTCTGGGGCTTTTGTGTGCCTCTAAGTGAGCTGTCCTCCCTCCTCACAGGAAGGCACCTCTGCAACGCGAGTGTCTGCCGGCTCCACGTGTTGCTCTCACCTCTGTTTTGAGTGCCTCACGAAGCAAGAAGGAGGAGACAGAAAGAGAGCAAAGCCTTTGAAAACCTGGGAGCGGGGGAGGGAGGCAAGGGGGGCTGGGGCTGACAGCTCGCAAGAAGCTGCTTGGCAGAGCAGACCGAATGGAGGCATGTGGAGGGGGGGGGTCCCATGGGGACGGTCATGCTGAGCAGCTTTCCAGCAGGCTCAGGTGCCATCTCAGCTTTGTGAGGGGCTGAAGGGGAGCTGCAGTGCTGAGCGTGGTCCCACACGCAGCTGGGCCACGAGCTCAGCCTTGCAAAGCAGAGAGGGCAGTGCAGGACTACTGCGGTAAATAAAAGGTCTGGAAGCAGCACTGGAGCTGTGCAGTTTGTGAGCTACTGGGTACCGGACTTCTGGGACAAACCAAGGGATCTGGCCACCTATGGGCTACCAGAGATGGATGAAAGATGAACAGCGTGTTTTGAACACACAAGCTCTTCTGGCATAAGGGACACATGATTTGTAGGTCAATGAGACTTGGCAGGACTCGTCTGGGTCTGAAAGAGGCTTACGTCCTTGCCATCACTGTTGACTGCAGTGTTTCAGCTTCCCACAGTGGGATGCTGGTCAGGGTAGGTACAGGCTGATGTGGTCAGTAAGCTAGAGAAAGTTTGCAGGTAGCTTTGGAAAGCTTGCTTTTACTGGGGGTGGAAAACAGAGGACCAGGTGGAGGCATGTAACTTCTGGTCATGTCCACCCTTCAGAAGCCTTCTTTCCCTTGTCCCAGCCTTTTGTTATTTAAAAACTGAAATCCAAGTTCACACTGAACAATTGCCAAAGGTCTTTTCAGTGGAACCTACACAGAGCTTCTGATGAGGAGTGGCTTCTTCCTTCCTCCAGGTTTACCTGTCCTCCCCCAGCAGCCACCAGACAAAGCAGGAGGTTTGCGCAGGGTGGCCTGGCACATGTGTGCCCCCTCCAGTGTGGGTTCTGCCTTTTCTCCCCAGTGCAGTAGCTGTACCTGGCATGCTGAGCTGGGAGCTTTCTGCAAAGCTCTTACATCCTTGCCACAGCAGTGACTGGCCTTGGGCAGACTCTGTCCCTGTGTGGGCATTTGATGGTCCTCCAGAAAGACCCAATGGAATCCATTACAGGAAATGTGGAAGCATTTTTGGTGCTACTGGAGCTGCGCTGGTGCTGTGTGGAGATGGTCTAGGCTGCTAGTCCAGAGGCAAGTGGAAAGTCATATTTGCCTGCGCCTCCCACTTGCTCCTCCAGCAGCAGCAGTGGAGAAAGCTGCTTACTGGGTACGCACGCACAGAGAAAGCCCCTGGCTTATCCCTAGCATGGGCATCAGGGACATTCAGCTGTGTTGTCCCAGTAAAGTGCTTCAGTAGCAAGCCGGAGGGGTGCATGGGCTCCAGGTGCGTTTGGTTTTGAAGCTCTTCATTGAGCCTGGTAAATGGGCCAACTTTCTATCTGCTGGTAATTCTGGAAAACTCGGCTTGTGGTGTATCTGTGGCATCAGTAGGCTTGTGAATGTCACTGGTTACTGGGAGGTTTGGGAAAGCTTCATATTAGCCCAATGACAGATAAAACCCTACAACAAAGGGATTGTCATTCAAGACTTGGAGGAAAATCAGGCTCATTACTTCTGATTCCTGAACTTATGAACCACTGCATGCGTTGGCTCCATCTGGCCATTCTGCTTCTACAGAACGATGTCACCCATGGTCATTATTTTATATGCCTCTGAAAGGAAGGCTATGATTAAGATCTCATCAGCTCTGGAGCCTGGCCAGGTGGTGATGCTAGGGTGTCACGTGGATGGTTCATAACTGCCTGACCAGGCTATGGGGTATAAAGGGGAAGGCAAACTCAACTGCTTTCTCTCCTGGGTACTGGTCCCTCTCACTTGCTGTAGTGGGCCATCTCTGTGCTTCTTCCAGCCTCCCGGTCTGTGCCCTGCCCTCTCAGGGACTGACCTCTGTGAGGTGGACACTTCTACTCTTTTCCTCCTGCCCAGAAATCCCACCCGCTGTTCAACAATGTGATGGGGTAGGGAGAGCAGGAGAATGATAAGTGGAACACAGGAATCAGCAGAGAGAGGGCCGGAGAGAAACCTCAGGCACTAGATAAAACCATTATTATCAAGTGCTCTAGACTTCCATGATGCTGCCCAAAGATATCTATTGTGCCAAGAAGCTCAAGAAGACTGGAGAACACAGCTCAGCCCAGGGCTGGGCTGGATGTTCTTCCCAGAAATGTCTCTGCACCTGAAGAAGATCATCAGCCTGATGGCTAAGGTGTAGGCTTTTATTTCTGCACTTTTCTGAGTTTGTTCCCGTCAGTCCTGGAAATACAGAAGATGTGTTTAGGTACATCTCTTAGGTGCTTCAGAAGGTGGATCTCTTAGGTGCTAACGACTTTGTAAGCAGCTTGCCCTTTTTATCTTCCGGAGGTCGGTGCCACCTCTTGTCTGCTGCTGCTGGAAGCTGTCAGGAGCCTGCAGTGACAGCAGGGTGGCCTAGTTAGGGGTGAGGTGTTTCAGGGCCCTGTCAGGGATTAGGAAAATGCAGGTCAGTGAAGCACCTTGCTAAGATGTGCAGGTGGAGTTCTCAAAGGGGTAGAATAGAAATGATGCCTCTGTAGCCGAGTTTCCCACAGGCGGGGGAAGACTCTGTTGCCAAGGAGGGTAAGAGGCTCTGGGAACAGAGGCACTCTGTTCTCTGTGCTCTCACTGCAATGCAGGTCCAAACACCCTGGCGGGGGTACTGGGGCGAACATTTTCCTCTGCAAGGTCTTGACCAAAATGAAAATGTTTGTGCCCCTGAGAGATGGACTGTGAGGCCTCTGAGGCAGGAGTTTAACAGTCCTTTATAAAGCAAAGCAAAACAGCTCCTTGGCCAGAAATCTGTCGCTGTGTTTTTGTTCTTTTCAGTATAACACAGAAAGTGACAGATACAGCTTTTGTATCCAGTCTACACCATGGGTTTACTCTGTGACCTTTTGGATATGCATGTGGGTCTAGATTTCTGAATCATAGTTAGATACCCAATAATGTGGGATTATTTGAGCTTGTTTTTGGAGGTGTTAATCAAACCTGGCTTTTTGAAGTCAGTGGGAGAACACAGGCAGGCAGGATGCCTCTGTGCTCAGCCCAGATGTTAGTGCATGAGCAAGGCCCTCACCAGCCTCTTGCACAGAGCCGGAATTTGCAGAGCAGAAACACCCATCATGCAAATCTGTGTGGTTAGGAGGATTCCTGTGGCACTGTAGGTATCTGCTTGGGAAGAGACAATGCATCTCTGGCCCCACCTGTTCTACATCATTCACATGCATTTGCAAAAATGCTTTTTATTTAAGGATTTGTGAAAAATCACTGACTTCTGTAAGGCCACTATCAGCTAGACTTGCACCTACTTCCTAATCAATAGCCTGTTATTTTAATGCTGGATGGTTTACCCCCACAAATCTTGTCTCCTAGCCTATTTAAGACCTGTTGTGAAATGTTTTCTGTCATTAGTGCATACAAGACCCCTTCCTGTACTACTCGTTTATCTGAGAAGAAACAATTCTTCTTCTAGTATGGTGCCACAATACTGTGTCTCTGAACAAGCCCATCTGGGGCCTCTGGATCTGCCCTGGATGTGCTCTTACTGTTCAGCAACTTCTATGATTTCTGCAGATAGAGCTGTGGGTCACCAAACACATCTCCCTGCTCTCTATAAAATTCTTGTCTTAACAAGAGTTTTAAGTGTTGGCTTTTTACTATTGTACAGGAGAGGAGCAGGACATATGTATGACATTGTACTAGCTGGGGATGGTTAGGGAACTGCCCATTTACCAGTGGATCATGCTCCACTGGTGACAGATTTCCTCCACATATGTCCCTTCCTGAGAATCGCAATGAACTCCCAACTTAGCTCATATAACAAGGCAAGTGCTGATAGCTTGTCACGGCTGGCCTGGGTTGACTTTGAAATCTTGGCCTTGAGGTGAGATTCTTCCATGTGCCCTTGGGAATCTCCTGAGTTTCAGCTCAAAATAAAACTGGCTTTAACTAACTGTGTGGTAACAAGCAGTGGCTGAGCGTGACTGCGTTGTGTCTAGATACCTTTACGTGACTTAACTGGGAGATCAGTCCTTGAAGTCTTTGGCGAGGTATAGCCCACTGTTGGTTGACATCCTTTAGTGTTATTGTAGTCCTAACTTCCACTAGTTTTGCAGCCAAACTCTAAGCAGGTTGGAACAACATGAGTGCGATGCAGTTTTCTTTGATTGGAGTCATGTAATGTCATTTTGTCCCCTACAAAGCTCAGGCTTATTTCCATTTTTCCAGAACAAAGCACAGTCCTCACAACTGGTGGAGCTGCAGACACAAACAATTGGGTGCCAAGATATTTGGAGACCCACCAAAGGTCTCGGCAGCAGCAACAGTGAAGGGACTGAGTTACGTCCCTACCCTGGAGACAGGCTGATGTTTGTGTGTTTCTCTTCCAGGACTACACCATCACCATGTACTTTCAGCAGAGCTGGCGGGACAAACGCCTGGCGTATAATGACCTTCCTCTCAACCTGACCCTGGACAACCGGGTGGCAGACCAGTTGTGGCTGCCTGACACCTATTTCCTGAATGACAAGAAGTCCTTTCTGCATGGGGTGACAGTGAAGAATCGCATGATCCGGCTCCATCCTGATGGGACTGTCCTTTATGGCCTGAGGTGAGTCTAAGGGGAATCTTTGTCGACTGGGGTTGAGAATGACATCTCATCTAAACTTCCCCCATTTCCATAGATATTCTGGTAAAGCAAGGACCCAAAAGCCCAAAAGATACTCAAGTACTGCACAGTTTTAAGTATCTTTTCTTTCTCTAACCTGGAGAAAGGCCTCCAAAGTTTCCTGCACTGCTATAGACAAATGTTGGAGATGGGAATAGTCTGCTCTGAGCATTTCAGGTCACTGTCATTCATGTTGCATAACACTTCCATTTGAAACACTCATTTTCAGTTGCTTGTAATTTTCTGCAAGTTTGGCCTATGGAGAAGAGACGTTGTTACTCTTGTATCTAAGGCTGAATTTCTGCAGCATTTGGGTCAAATAATTTTCGTTGGTTTTGAGTATAAGATAGGAGACATGGTTTTGTGCAGTAAAAAAAAATGGCTCTTTACTTCTGGAGATTGAGACTTGAAGGTTGATAGGGGAATGGTCCTCAGTAAGGAGGCTTTTTGTGGTGTCTGGGATAAATTAATGTAGGCAAGTTCACAGCCTTTGAACGTGCTGTGCTTGTGTGTGGTGGAGATGGCAAAAGTTGATCTTACTGTATTATCTGGATACGTGGAGATGCCAGGGTAGGTAAGAAGTTAAATGGAGGAAGCAGAGGGCTAAAAGGGGAGTTTGCAGCTATAGGTAAGTGTACAGGTTTTGGATGCTGTAGATGAAATCTAGGCAGTGATTTTCCCAACCCTGTATTTGCGTGCTTTGAGCCTTTCTCTTAGTGTTTGTTTTTTGGTTGTTTTTTTTTTTTTTTTACTTTTCGACTACCAAAATTCACAGCTGGCTTTTTAGACCTGCCTCCACATTCACAAACGATTACAATAGCAGCTCTGGGCTTACGTCCCAGTGCAGCAAAGAGGGAGGAAAGACCTTTCTCCTTCAAAGAGGGTACACCCACCCTTCCCATTTACAGTATCAGCTCCTCTGCTGCTTCGTGTTTTGTGGCAAAGTCTGACTTGTTATGATTTTTTCCCTCCTCTTTAAGTAGCAGGGCTGTTTTGGGGAGGGTAGGGGTGGGTGTAGGCATAGCAAAGTAGGAGGTTGCCCAGGGCATCATCCTGTCAGGGCAGGAAGGTGGCTGTGCCCTGTGCTTTCCCTGTGGCAGAGCCCTGGGAAGCCAAAAGAGCAGAGGGACAGGCTACGGTATATGGGGTGATGTGTGTACTATCTTTTCCTTCCAATTAGTGGTTGCCTCTTGCTCCAGAGCCAGAGACGGCAAAAGATGACACAAGGCCAACCTTGTGACTCTGTCCCAGTTCTGGCTCTCCCTTCCAAGGCCAGGTACATACATCCCTCTACCTTGGGCTGGTGATGTTCTTTGGTCGATGCTTCCAGGGAGCCCTGAGCCAGCTTTTCTGACCTATCAGAAAGTCTGCAGCCTTCCCACAGCTGATTACCCCATATTTGTGTTAAAACAAGAGTAAAGGCTAGGCAAGAAGATGCTTTGACCTGGGGTAGGTAGGAGCATAAATTCAACCTGTTGGGAAGGAGGGGGCAATGAGTGCTGTTAAGCTCAGGCTGGTCTTCGCTACTGAGCCAGCCCACCTGAGTGTAGAGCTGCCTCCCCCGGGCTGGTGGGAAATTTTGCACACACCTGCACAGCAAAAGAAGAAAAACTAGTATATTTTTATCAGCTGCCATTTAGTCATCTCAAATAATGAGCAATGTGAACCTGCAGCACAGGTGACAGGCAGTGGAAGGCCTTGGAGGGTTTGCACTCCAGCTGGCCCGGGATGTGACATCCTGCAAACACCTCGTTCACTGTCCCTTCCCCTCCCCTCCTACGGGGCCCGGCAGCATGGGGAAGGGAACTCAACTCCCTTGCGTGACCTGTGTAAAAGGGTGAGATGAGGAAAATTGCATCCAGGCTAAAAGAACGAAAATGACAGCTGTTTGCCCCTGTTATTTCCAGGGCCATAGTAAGAGCTGCTGTGTTGTTTTAACTTTTGGCTGTTTTTCCTGGAAGCTGCTCTCTTGCCCCTGGAGAAAATGGCAGTTGCAAAAACCAAGCACTGAGCAACCGCAGCTCCTGTTCCTGAACTGTACTTCAGGTCAGGATGGCTGGTTTTTACTATCCTGAAAGCACCGGGGTTTTAGGGGACAAGCTAGGTGCCCTGAATGCTTGAAGTCCCTGTAGATTTATTCATAGTGGTATGGACTATGATTTCTTTAGGGCTGCTTTCTGTACTGACTCCTGCACCTGCGATTTTGCTGACAACAGAATCACTAGGTCCAGTTTTGCAGGTGCAAATAACTGTGATCCTATTCAAAAATACATAGCCACCTGCACAGCAGGTAGACGCAAGTAAGAAAACAGTCATGGAATATTCAGCTGTGTTCCCTTTATCTTTGTAAAAGTGCACTCATGCTTGTCCTGCAAACAGGAAGAAAAGTGCAGTGTGATTTAAAGCCCGTTCTTGTCTTTTCCTGCATTTTTCAGAAGGATTTGTAAAATGGAGTTGTCCTGTTAAAGAAGGCCAAAGGAGGCAATATGTGTTTCTTTTCCTTTGTTTGCCTGTTTGTTTTTCCCCGAGTGAGATACCACAGCTCTGCTCCTTTTCCTGCTACCTTCTCGCCAGTCACTTCCCCCTCCTTTGAGCTGATCCTGTAGCAAAGTGACTCAATCATGCTATTTGTGGCACAACAGTCATTTTTCTTTCCAGCAGTCTCTGATGTCAGAGACCAGGGATGATGACACCCTGGCAGGCCCCTGCCTTCAGCAAGTGCTTAAGCGACCAGCAGGATCAGGCTCACACACTGGATCAGACCCCAAGGTCCAAGTTGGCTCACACAGAAGTCAATGGGTATTTTGTTTCTGACTTCAGTGAGAACAAGATCAGGCTTCAGATAAATTGTTTGCATGAGTAATTGAAGCCCTTTATTCCTCTGCTCAGCCCCATTGTGAAAGTTGTGTGTCAGAAAAGCATATGCTTGGTTTTGGTAGAATTAACAAATTAATGGATGAAGGGAGTGCAGCAGATGTAATATAGCTACATCTTAGGAAAGTGTTTGATACAAAAGCTTACTCCAAAATTAATTCCCACTGGGCTCGGATTAAAAGCAGGTTGCCTGGTCTCCAACAAAAGGAATGCACAAACAGCAGCAGGCTGCGCTGGGGCGGCAACACTGCGCTGCTGCGTGGCTGGAGTCTGGGCTGGTGTTCCCTACCCCCTTCCCCAGCGAGTTAGCAGATGGCATAAATCCCGCAAGGCCAAACAGGGGCCCAGAGCCCAGATCCAGCCCAGAGGGCACTCACATCTCCGCAAACACAAAGCAGGACAGGAGGTTGCAAACTGGCAGAGATGAGAGGATTTTTAGGAGATGTAACCTGGCACGATGGTGCCTAAGCTCACCTAGTACCCAAACACCTTGTAGGAATTAAAAGTGCCTATGAAGCATAGGAGAGCTGGTCACCTGTGGCACCCAGTGGGAAAGTGTTAAAATGATGTGGAAAGTCTGCAATATGAAGGGAGGCTTAGGGGAGCTGCCCACAAAGACAAAGCAATCTGCTATTGTGTAGTGGAGGGAGGTGGATAAAATAGTGAGAAAGAGCTGGATAGTACTGGCTGAATTCAATATATTTTTCCTCCTAATGGCTTTTTGTCAGAAATTGCATTGGTTTCATCAAATTTTAAACAAAAAATTAGGGAGAAATTTTTCATTTAAGAAAAAGCATTTCAGAGAATGTTGGTGTCTCACTCCTAATTTTATGTAGAGAATTTTTCACTTATGTCAATATTTCCCTCGCTATTTCAAGCTGCTTTATTACCACTACTGACATCTGAGTAACAGAATCATCAAAGTCTTTCTCTGGACCTTCAGAGGCTGCCTTAGTCCACCCCACCACAATATTCAACAAGCTTTACACTGTCACACATACAAGCTATACATTACAGTCTGAGATTTTTATTTCCTTTTCTAGACCATGTAGCATCCATTTGGTAGTGAAACAAGTTGACACTTGTCAAATGCTGGTGTCATCAGTATTTTGCTATCTGTTTTCAGAGACCTAAAAATAGAAACAACTGTAACAATGCTGAAATTCTCATATGGTAATTTGAAATCATATTTGAAACCAGCTTTAAAGCATCCTTCAGGGAAATCTTGAAGCTGTTTGATTTTGCTCTAATTAGGGACAAAAATAGATTCCAGCAAAGCAGGTGCTTTGAGGACCCCAGGCTGCATCCCTGAGCTGGCAGGGGGAGCGGGTGGGCTGGGGTGCTGGGAGGCAGGCGCGAAGCCGGGTGGACAGCAAGCGAGATGCAATGCCTGGCTGGCGAGGAGCCCAGGCGATGTAAACTGAGCAACTGCAGAGGAATTTGATGACGGAGACTAAATCCTGTGCAGAGAGAATGAGGGATCTCCTCCTGCGAAGGTGGTAGTGGTGGTGGGGAGCATGTGCATGTGTGTTGTGGTTTTTTTATTCCTGTCCGTGATAGTGGCTGCAACGAGGTGTGTTTTGGAAGTGGGGCGGTTTGGACGCGTGCAGAGATGCCAAGGCACAGGGGAACTCTGAGCCCAGTGCAGGCTCTTCGGGGGAAGCAGACCCCTGCGATCCTCATCAGTGCTTAAAGCAGGGGGGAGAGAATTGTCATACTTCAAACAACTCAAAATTTGAAGTTTTAAACTGAGAGAAGCTGGGCATATCTGCTTTGACAGCACTTAATTTCTGCTTTTCATGGGGTAAGTTCCCATCCGTCAGCTGCTCCCTACAAGGTGGCGGCTCCTGGGGGGTGTCAACCCTTGCATTGCCAAGCTACTGCTGACCGATTTGTGGTCCACACCTTGTTCCTGGGCCAGGCAGCAGGTAGAGCACCCCTTCTAGCTCACCCTACACAGGGGAGCAACACAGGTTAATGGACGTACATCAGGCATCCAACCCACTTGCTCATCCAACTCCAGGTACGCTGTGAAAGCCTCCTGTGCCACCCTTGTGTGTGGTGCTCACCACAGCTGCGGCTCTGCTGGAGCTCACCTTGGGGACTTCTTCATAGCTCCCCCTCTCTAACTTGTCTCTTGATAAGCACCCAGCCCTGCTGTATTACATTCCCCAGGTGCCAGCCAGGGGTTATTGTGGTCTCCAGCTGATAGAAAGGTTTCTCCTGCTCCTGTCTCACTTGGCGCATGTTGTTTGCAGCCATGTCCTTGTTCTCTCCATGAGTATTATTTGATTTTCTACAGAGAAGATGGCCTGATGGATTAACACTGAGGAGTTTTTTCTGTACTGAGATCACTGAGCAATTTTCTTCTCACATCTCGCAGGCCAGAAAGGAAGAAATCCACAATTTTGCTTCCCCTTCCCTTCCTGAGAGAGGTTTCTCTGGAAATGTGATTGATGATTCAGGCTCTATCCTGTCTCTAGTAGCTCTGCCTCCTCCCACTGCAGGTTAGGCAAAAGCAACAGAAATCTCTCTTCTGGCAGCTTGGGTGCAAAGGGCTGGGCTTATGTCCAGCCAGCCAGCCCCTTGGAACTAGTCCTGCAGCCTTGTGCTGCTCTCACCATGGAGCTCTGCTTTGGGCCATCTCTAGCACAAAGGGGGG
>NW_020799100.1:1000184-1024017 GCF_003259725.1 Athene cunicularia
GGGGGGGGCGGGGAGAAAAGTTTGTTGGGTGGGTGAGGGCAAGTGAGAATTTAAGTAGGAGCTCAGATCCCCAGTTGAGGTTAAGGACAAATACCCTTTGCATTTTTGCCTCCTAGAGTTGGGATGAGGGATTTAGCTGGAAACATGGGAAGGAAGTTTAATAATATGGAATTTCAGAATAATCTTAGAAGCTGTGGAAGAAATTTGAGCTCAGTAGAAAAGGATAAAGCAGCAAGACAAAGCTGCTTCTCCATCCTTAATATTGCAAGAACAGAGGCAAACATCATCAGGGCCTGGCTGGAATTGGTGCCTGTGCTACATCTCCTATAAATTTGACTTGTTTATTAGCAAAAATAGAGGTCAGGGAGCACACGACTGTCCCCTCACAGATCACTGAAACAGCTTGTGTGCCCTGAACCCCCAGTTGACCCTGGCAGAATACCTCTTATTCTTCCTGCTTATCCTGTCCTAGCCACCAGTCTAAGCCCATCCCTGGAGCTTGTCTATTCTTTATCCAATCCTACAGGTTATTAATTCAACTTCATCCCAGCCTGATGCTGTTGAAGGAAGAGACCTCGTGCTCCATTAAGTGGAGGTCACTCTTGTCTGAAGCAACCGTAACAAATGAATCTCTTTTTAAACATGTTCTACTTGGGTCTCTCTTGTCCCCCAGTCCAGTTGAAAACTTGCCAGACACACAGCACATTTGGAATAGAATAAAGAGGCAGAAAAGCAAAACCCTGCAGCCAAGGCAACTCTGCTTTGTAGTGTCCCAGGGTGGAAAAATGGTTGATTTAGATGACTGGTACCCTAAGTACTAGTTTAGGAGAGCTTTTTTTTTTTTCTCCTCCATCTGAGTGCAGTGCACACTGTTATTCATCAAATGATGCCTCTGCAAGCACAGGTGCTTTTGGAAACAGATGACCTTAGCAGGGTTGTGCCAAGGTTTATGGAGTCAGTTTTAGGCAAACGGACACAAGGGAAAAATATGCTATATCCTTGCCTTGCTCTTGGTTCTAACATGACCTCCAGGGGTTTGCAAAGATCAGACTGTGGCAAAAGAATGGTAAAATTCACTATGGGTTTATAAAGCCCTCCAGGCCCTTCCAAGTTTGTGCTTACTGCCAGGCAGAAGGTGACATTTGCCAGCATGTTTTTATGACTGACTTTGAGAACGTACAGAGTAAAAATTCAATTTTGTTTTTTTCCCATGTTCAGCAAAACAGCAATTTTGCTTCTCTACTCTTAGTCATCAGAATTCCCTTACGAGTCTAACTTGCCCCATGGGGAGAGCCTGCACAAGTCCTGTGAAACCTGAGCTGCTTCCCTCTGTTCTCCTTATTGCTGCAAACTGTTGCGAGCTCTGGGAGTCTGTATCCCGGGGGGACAGGAGCATCTTCAGCTTCTTGGGAGATCTGAAATCCAAAAACTTGCAACCAGCAACTTAAAAAAATGTTTATCTTTTGCTCTGACAGTGCTTGTGTTAGTTTGTGCATAGTGATGGTTAATCCATAACTGCAAAATAGGGTCAGTGCCTGAACTGCTGGCTCTGTCTGCCCTCGAATGAGGAAGGCACTGGTGGGGGTATGTGTGCTACACTACTCCTGTTCTCATCCATAGTGAGTTTTAGGCAGCATCCTTTTGAAGCCAGAGGTATCAGGGAACGTTCCTGGGCACTGGACATCCGTGGCCCACATAGTCAATTTGTTTCCTGGGTTTGGTCTGTGTCCACAAAGAGTCTCTTGGACATGTCCCAGTTAGAGCACAGCAGAGGTCAGTGACCATTCTCATCAGGCATTCTTCATGCAGACAGAGCCTTTTTCTGGAGGGTAAGAATTTAAGTGTAGACAAAAGCTATCTCATACCTAGTGACATTGGCCTCAGGAACCAGTACCAGGCATGTTTAGTTTGCTGGTATATACGCAGTAATGATGCAGACAGTGCAGTATTTTATTTTGTAAGGATAAGCTTAAGAGAAAAGGGACACCACTTGCTTTAGGAAGTCCTCAAAGGTAATAGTCCTCTCTTCCACCCAGTCCTCCTTGGGGAGTCTGGACCTGCTCCTTTTGAAATCAGATGGTATTTTGGGAAAGTCACCTTTTGCTCTTACACTTGTAGCTGCTGCATTTGGTTCTCCCAACACAGTGGAGATGATCTAAAGGATGAATGGGTGGCTGAGGGCCTTCAGAGCTGAAGTTTGGTAGAGGGAGATATGACTGGGGCAGGAGGTGAAAGGACAGCTACCTTGGAGGTGGCCAGGAACAGTATAAGGAGGGGATGGAAAGAAGACATTCAACCACGGTGGTTAGTGGCAGGTTGGAGCTCTATGTTTCTCTATGTCTGTGAACTTATATAAACATTCTAAATAAGACAGAAGAAGACATTAATAAGTAAACAACGATGAGGAGGATCTGAGAAGGAATGAAATGGCTGGTAATATTCATGTTAGAGAACTGAAATATTTGAGGAGGGCTGATGGTTTGCAGAACCTTGAGCATTCCCTTTTGAGCTGCAGCTGTGGTGGGACAGTCCTCTGCTGCTTCTGGGTTCAGCTTGCAGAGCAGACAGTGGTGGAGGAACAGCAGCGTGTGGTTGCATTCCCCTTTCTGTGCCAGCATCTGCTTTGCCAATACAAGCTTCAGGTGGGCAGAGCTTTCCTCACCTTAACAAATAGAGACCTATCTCTCACCCTGTGTTACTTAGAGCTTTGTGACTGCTTTTCGAGAGCTGGTCTCTACCTCCCCTGGGGTTGAAGGATGCTCTCCAGAGAGAGGTATCCATGCTAGTTTGGCTTCTGCTTGGATCCACGGGGTGTTGACAGAGAAGGGGGATTTCCGTCAGCCCACAGCCTGCCAGAGCTGCTCAACATCCCATGAATGCATGTCCCTTTTTTTTTTTTTTTTGTGATGTACAGTGGTTTCTCCACAGCCCTGTCTACCCCCAGATGAACTGTGTCTGCCTACCAGTTGGGCAGCAGAGTAGCAGGGCAGTGAGGACTTGGCTGCTTGATAGCATGACTGCCTACAAACCTTAGGAGAAACAATTAGGGCAAGGGCATGAATGTCTTTTTTTTGTGGGGAAGGAAGTGTAAAGGTTGTGACATGTGAGGGGGCTGACCTGGAGGCCCACGGGGTGGACTGAGATTGAGTGAGGAAAGGGGAGCTGGAGATGGGGGATGGTGGTGGTGGCTGGGCTGGGCACCTGGGGGGAGCAGGACTGCTTCATTGAGTACATTGTGCAAAGAACAGGAGAGCCTCTCCACTCCGATGGGCAGTGTCTCTGTGAATCGTCGTCAAAGCAGATGAAATTTCACACCACACAAATTTTTGAATTTAAAAGGGGAGGGAGGTAGCTAGAGAAACAGGAGAGGAGGAGGGGGAGGGAGAAGACGCAGCCTGGCCAGGCGCCAGCACCTCTTGCTAACGCCATGGGGAAGGTGGCATCCTTCCCCGGTGTTCCCTCCGGCCCCCGCGCTCCCTGCTCCCTTTCACTTGGGTTGCATCTCCTGGAGGCAGCGCGCTCTGTCTAGAGCTGTTTACAGGGTGATGGTTTGTTCTCTGTCTCCTCATCTTCTTTCTCACAGAGTCAGTATCCATGCCTCCTCTGCTTCCCGTCTTTTAACCTCCCATTCTTCTCCTTCCCCAGGCTGCCTTACCCCTTGCTTCCCCTGTTCCCTCTCCTCTGTTCCCTTACCCCGATGGCTTCCTGTCCTGTCGCTCCACTCCTGCTTCCTCCATCAGTCCTCATGCCATCATCACCCTTTGAGCTTCTCCTAATTTTTCCATCTCTTTCCTTTCACTTTTATTGTCTGTTAAACCTTAGACACCCAGGAGATCCTTAGGGTCATTGCCCCAATCTGTCTCTCCATCCAGTCCTACCCACACTGTCTTCTCATGTGCCAAGCGAGCACATCTTTTCACACAACAGATCAGAGCATATTAAGACAATACATTTATATCCATCAAAGCATGAGGCAGAGGTTGGTCCTGTGGTCTCCTGGACCAGAGATGGCATGTGCTGTGACCCCACATTGTTACAGGAGTGCTTGAGTTTTGCTCCCATTCCCCTTTGGCTGTGAGAGGAGAGGGGAGCCTCTCATTCCTTTATGAGTCCCACCTGCCCGTAGTACACAGCCACCAAAGGAGTTAGTGAAATCTCTTGTTGGCCTCTAGGACCAACTGAATGTTGAGTCAGTCACATAGGACACAGGGCATTTCACCAACAGTGGCAGCTGCTGTGTAAAGCAGTGACAGGGTTGTGATGCTGTGGGTCAACCATCGGCTTCAAGCAGGGTGTGGCAAAGGGAAGTTAGTGTCCAGGATGCTTTATGAGATCTTGAAGTCTAAAGAATTAAACACCCCCTTCCTTTCTGAGATACCACTTGCTTTATCCCATTTAGAACTGGTTTATCAGGGTTTAGGATGCCCGGAAGCAGGACCTGAGCTGAACCTGGTGCCCCAGGCCAGCTGCCCCTTGTTATCTTGTCATGCCCCACATCCAGGTGGTCCTGTGGTGCTGGTGGTCCTGGGCTTGTCAGGCAGGGCTCCCCATGGGTACGGCACCGCAGGTGAAATGCTCTGGATGAGCAGACGGCTACAGCCCAGGACAGCTGCGTGTGGCTGTGCTACCTCTGCGCTGAGCAGTGTTACGTGAGCGGGATTTTGGGACCTGCAACCAACTGGGGTATCTCTGGAGATGCTGAACTATACGGTGTGGACACACCTGCCCTTTAAGTGGAAGGAAAAAGAAATTACCTGGCTTTTGAGGACAGATGACCTCTTAATCTTGTTTTTCTCCTTTGTCTCACCTGTCCAGAGGTTCTCTTTTTTTTTTTTCTTTTTTTTTTTTTCTTTTTTGAATCAACGGGGCTAAATTCTGCCGTGATATAAATCTCTGCTGATATAAATCGGTGTGATCTTGCAAAAATCATTGGAGTGGCTCTGGATTTATGCTGGCCGTTAGTGTGAGCAGGATTTGGCGCATGGAGTGTGGTAGCCATAGCTCACTGTGTCGTGCTCTGCATTTCCAAACAGCACTGCAGGTGATAAGCAAATCCTGTTGAGAGGTGAGAGGGTCCCTCTCAAACAAGAAAAAGCTTCCCCTGGATGTCCTTTGTGCGGCCAAGTTAGCCAGCCAGGCTGCGATTTTGGCATGGATGCTGTGGAAAGGTTTTAGCCCACAGGGTCCCACAAATGAGGGGGAAAAAATTTATTTAATACATTTTTGCATTTCACACTTTAGAGAAAACAGGAAAACGCATTTGTAACTGCTGTTTCCCATGGGTGCTGTATAATATATACAGTATATGCTGTGTGCAGCATAGGGGGATGAGTCATACCCATGCATGACTCTGGTCTCAGCGCCTGGCCAGGATGGACTCTGCATCTGCCACTTCGGGCTTTCCTGGCAAGGTGCACCTCCCCCCCAGGTGTGCTTAGGATCTGCTCCTCCACCGGGTCTCCTGTGCCCATCTACCCTGGTCCAGGAGGATTAGGGTGGGAGAGGCATTGCATTTCCAGCAGCCCTCCTAGAGATGCCAAACTGGGAGGCTGTAAAGTGATCCATGCAATCCCAAAGCCACAGTGATAATTTTTAAGTGGCTCCTGTCCTGTTATCCTTCTCCCCCTCTGAGCTTTCTCCTCCACCCCAACCGCATTACAGATAAAAGGGTTAAGAGCTCACTTGGGCCCCCTGTTCGGAGAGAGGACAGTTGCAATGTTGTATCTAGACCCAGTGAGGATATATATAAATTCCCTCCGTCTCTTCGGATCTATTTATAGCACGGCAGGCAGTGGCAAAGGCTCTCCTCAAGGCTTCATCTCCTACAAACAGTCTTCACAGACAGCAGAGAGATAAATTTAGCACACGAGATTTCTTAAAGAGCCAGCAGCTCTGCGGGGCTGCTTGCCTGCCCTACTACAGCCCCTGCCCCGATACTCCCACTGGGGCAGCCCTCTCCCACAGGTGCTCGTGCCCCTGCCTTCTCCCCCCACTTCCTAATTTTCTGTCTGGCTTCACCCATTCTCTCCCCCCTTCTGCTCTCTTTTTCTGTCATTGATGTTTTTGGGTTTTTTTTCCCTTCTTTCTTGCTGGTTCGCCATCTCATCCTCTCTGCTTTCTTGTTTTTCTTTTTTTTCTTCTTTTTTCTCTCTCCCAGGCCACAGGGCTCAGAGAATAAAGCCTTCTCGTTAGCAGTTCACTGGTTATGCCTACATAGTAAAAAATGTGTAGCTTGATTAATGCCTTCCAGATGGTTAATTGAAAAAGAGAGGGGGGGGGAAATGCACCAATGTCTCCCCACTCTTCAGCACTCCATACACATACATTGCACAGGAAGAAAACTGCATTGAAGGGTGAGGGGAGCAATATATTTGAGAAATAGGGGCAGCCTGTTAACTCCAGTGCAGTGCTGCCAGGATGTTGATTTGCTCCATCCCTCCTTTACGCCTGTTTCCCTCATCTATCCTACTCCAAAATTCCCCATCCCGGAGCGTGATGTTCCTTTGTGTACAACAGGTAACACACACAAGCTCTCCTTGTGCCCTCACTGCAGGCACCGCGCTGCTTTGCACCCACCCTACGGTCTGATACCCTCAAAGCCACACCAGCTGTCATTGCCTCCCCATATTTATTTTTTGGAGGGATGCACACACCCCGCCATGCGTCTTTCATGAATTTTGATCATACAACCAGTGTTCCCAGAGCCATGAGCCCACAGGAGTGGAAGGGCCCTCTTGGTGGGGTCTGAGCTTTTGGATTTGCCAGTGCCAAAGTGGGTGCGATGGAGCGGGTGGGGCTGCAAGTAGGGTCATTGGGGCAACTCAGGAGGAAAGAGAGGTGGTAATGTGGTCACCTATTCTTCTCCATAGGTCATTGCTGGGCAATTTAGTCAATACATCTTCTGTTTATGGACATGTGTATGCTGTCTCCCTCTTACAAACTGACATGCCTCTCCTCTTCCTCCTCTGCCTGTAGCTCTGACTACTCCTGGTTCCTTTGTCTCCCTCAAGGGAGGGACAGAGGAGGGACACAAATCCCTCCCCACCCTGTTAATAGAGATACTGCCTTGCTGACGTGAGTCATGAAGGGTTTAAACCGTGCAGTTGAGGGTGAGCTGCATCCAGCCCCCCGCCCTGCACACCTCCCACTACGGATCTCCCTGGTTTCCAGGGAAACAGTGGCCCCAAATGCTGCCTGACTTTCACGTCTGCCTTTCATTTCTCCTTTTTTTTTTTTTTTTTTTTTTTTTTTTTTTTTTTAAAACACACAACTGATTATTTTTTTTCTCCCTTCCCTTCCCCTTTCAGGATCACCACTACAGCCGCTTGCATGATGGACCTGCGGAGGTACCCCCTGGACCAGCAGAACTGCACACTGGAGATCGAGAGCTGTGCGTATGCCTTGTGCCTGCCCTCAGTGCCACCCACCCCGGTCACAGTTTCTCACTCATGGGGTGCCTCACAGGGGTGTTACAGGCCACCCCACCTGGAGGATGTCCCCTCAGGCAGGACCAGGCTCCCTCATCCAAATTTCATCCTGAGGAGACCTTATGGGTGAAATGCCCAGGAAAATGGAGCCCTAGCAGCAGGCTGGGCATTAAAATCACTCTCAGGAGGGTGGTAGAAGCCTCTCTTAGCCCTAAGCAAGCTGTGGGAGCCTGCCCTCACTGGTGGCTGGCCCTGCTCTGTGTGGGAGGTGGGACATGAGCCCTCCCACAGTCTCTCCCTGCCTGGATCTTCCCTTGACTCCTATGGAAAGCCTCTCCCGACCGTGCTGGCGGAGGAGGTCCAGCTCTCCCTCATAAAAATGCACCGCAGTATCCCCGCAGGAGCGGTCCAGAGCAGCAGATCTCACAGTAATAATGATGCAGCTTCAGTGGTGATTATCAGAGAATTGCTTTTTTCATAAAAAAGGTCCCACAGCATCCATAGTCGGAAGGCGCTGTGCCGCCTTACCAGCCCTGCCAGCGCCTGGGAGCCCCCTTCCCGCTCGCTGCTCGGGCTGCTCGGGATGCGCAGCCATCGCATCGCTTGGCGTGGTGGGTAATGGGATGTAAATTAGGTCCTGCTGGAGGCACTAATGACATGTCATTTCTGGCACTCCTTACCATTTTGAGAATAGTTTACAGTACAACCAAGAAAACAGAAGGCAGAGAATTACCCACAGTTCCCCATGTTGCGATTTTGTTCTTAATGGGACATGTCAAGCCAATTTGTTAGTCGAAGCTATGTTTCCTTACAATATTTCTAAGATCCATGCAGAGATGAAGAGATTCAATCGTCTCCTTCCATAGAGCTTTTGTCTTCTACACACTTGCACATTTGAAATCTTCAGGGCTCCATTTTGTTTGCTTCCAAGTCCACACAACTCTGGAATAACAGTCCTTTTATGGCTCGCTTAAAAAACAAAGTATATTTTTTTTAAAAACCCAACCAAACTACAAATGTGGTGGTGCAGGGGTGCTGGCTTTGTAAAGCAACAGCAGGCAGCTGGGGTCCCCCCCATAGCAGCATGAGGCACTTACCTGGAGAAGATAAGCCAGTGCTGGCACTGCCTGTTGATCCCATCCCTCGGTCCCTAAAAACTGCCCTTACCACACATACCCCTGCCTAGCTGTGTGCCGGGATTCAACAAAAACCTGATGAGATGGGCAGCAAACAGACTGTTAATCTGATATTTTAAGGTGCTCTATCAATACTTTATGATATTTCAGGTTGAAATGACTTGTCTTTGTGAAAGTTCTTTTACTTTTTAAAAGTAAAATGGAAATTTGGTTTTCTTTTTAAAGTGAGAAATCAAAGTGAAGCATTTATTTTTAGACTGAACAACCTTTCCCTTTAGAATCACTTTTAAAAATGGCTTCCTGAAAAACATGTTTGATTTCATATTGCATAATGCCATAATAAATAAAAAATATAAAAATTGGTACCCAATACCAGCAGATCATAGAATAAATGGAATAGAGCTGGTTAACTGTGAGATCTCCTAAAATTAGTTACTGTAATTTGACATTTTCATTGCTGATCAGGAAGTAAATTTGAAGTCACTGCTGTTAAATTTGTGGATGATGAAGATAGCAGTCTGCGTGGCTTGCTCGCTGCACATTTGAATACTTCCCAATTTGAATACATCCAGAATGCATTTGAATACAGCTAAATGCGGAGGTCTGTGCCTGGGTGCTGCGAGGCTGAGGGACTCGTACCCGCACGGGTATGGGCATGGCCAGGGGACGTGATGAGGGGCTGGCAGCCCCCAGCACCACTGCTGGAGGCTTCGTAGCAGGGCTGACAACAAGGGCTGGAGTGAGCTCTCGTTATATAAACCAGGGGAGCTGTGAGTCAGAGCAGGGAATCAATTGGCCTCTGAATATGTCACTGGTGAGACCAGGAAAGGGACTCTGTCTATATTTGGGTTCCAAAATTTAGAAAGGAAGTTGAAAAATCTGAAGATGTTGAGAAAAGATGCTAAAAAGTGGTTCAAGGGCTAGAGCAGATGTTTTGCAGTGAGAAACCTCAATAGCTCAATCTGGTTTGTTTACTGCAAAGGAGGTGGAGAGGTGACTTGTTTATAGGCTGGATGCACCTCTGCAGAGGGGGAGCACTGGGTGGAAAGGGCTTGATAACCTCTGAGAAAAATTCAGAACAACCACCAGAGTCTGAAAGTCTGAGCCAGATGAATTCAAATGTAAAATCACATACAATGTTTTTAGCTGCAAGAGTGTTTGAGCCACCGGAGTCCACCACTGGGAGGAATGGGGGACTTGGTTGTTTCTTGCTGCTTTCCACACCAGGTCTCGGTGCTCTGCAGCCAGATGCAAACACTGGTTCTTGTGCACAAAGCTGGGGTGCTTGAGGCAGTGCAACAGCCTGTGACACCGCAGTGTCTGCAGCAGATGAGATGATAACCTAAGGGTCCTGGATCTCTGTGGGCTCGTGGGGGTGGGTGCTTTAATACTCTCTGCCATGGGAGCAGAAGCATGTCAGGGGTGAGGAGGTAGAGCCCTGGCTTAGCTGACTTACATCAGAAGCAGATCTGACATGGCATTTAGAAGATTGTTATTATTTTTTAGCACCCATGAATAAGCGCAGTAATGACTGGGAGCACAGGATGTGGGCTTAAAGACTACACAGTCATCAAATAATTCAGTTTGGGAAGAGACCTCAGGGTGTCTCTAGTCCAGTCCACAGCTCAAAGCAGGGTCAGCTATGAGATCAGACCAGGTTGCCCAACTCTTTGTCCACTTGGGAGCTGCAGGATGACACCACCCTCAAAGGTTCAGCTCTGATCTGGGGTAACCCCTGACCTCTAGGGCTAGGTAGAAGAATTTCTCCTCCATGGTACATTCAACAGCTCTTCATTCCCCTGATCCCTCTAATACACTGGTGCTGGTTTGGTGTCAGCTCTCCCTGGTGGATGTTAGCCTTGCTGGAGATTGCTAGCCACTGCTTCTCTGCTGTGGATAAGGCAGGCTATCGTGCTGCAGTGCAGGCTGTGAATAAAAGCTGTCTGTGGGCACAGGTGAAGTTCATGATCTAAGGAAGCCTTGCACCATGCCATACCCAAGCCTCTGCATATCTTACCGCTTCTTTTCACACAGAGGTGCTCCCATACAGCTCTGCACTTTGCTTAGAATAAGAGGCCACCCCTTGTGCAGCAACAGCCACAGTGCTTCAAAACCCAGCTTGCCACAAGCAGCATTCATTTTCAGGTGGAGATGAATCCTGGCCCATTAGGACAACGGGCAGGGCTGTGAACATGACAGTGATGGGAGGGGACCTGCATGATTTTGTCCCCTGAGCCTCATTTCCCACAAGTCCAGAGCATCTGGGGAGTCTTTCTCCTGGGACTGTGGATCTGGGCTTCTCAGCATTTCCAGCCCATGCAGCCCTGCCTGGCATGTATGGTCTGGGGTTAAAGTAAGAAGCTGTACCCTTGGCTGAATTAACAAACCCATTAACCTGAAATGTAAGGGATGAGTATGTTGCCAGCCTCACTCCCCTTCCTCTCTTCTCCCATTACTGACCTTTTCAGCCAGCACCTGGTAAAAGCATCCCCTGATCTCAGTGACTGTCCACTTCCAGGCTCCAAATTTTGACTGAGACTACTGAGGAGAGAGAGGTGCTCTGATGTTCAAATTTCTTTTCAACTGCTGTTGTAAATATTTCTCTGTCTGGGCATTTTTAATACTTAGATGTTGTTTACCCAGTCCCCACCAGAATGTATTGTGTGGTCTCCCCCTTCTGGCAAAAGGAGGCAGTTTTTAAATAACAAAATGCCGTGTTTGGTGCATTTGACAGAGGCTTCTGATGCACCAGTCCCTGTCATGTCAGCCATGGAGATTATGTAGCGCAAGTCCAGGCTTGGTGGGCCACTTCTCACCTTTTTCTCCTGAATTCTAGCCAACAGTGGGAGTTCTGACCAATTTTTTCCTCCTGGGGACTGTACTGCCAAGCTCTGCTGAAGAAGAAAAGTACGTCAGCAGGGAGGGGCTATGCTTGCTGCCTGATGGTGTGGGCTTTCCTTTGGATCCTCTTCCAGATCACCTTTGTGAAAATGGGGCTGTCATCTGTTCCAGCTTGTCAGCTTAGTTCTCTCTCTGTGCTTCTTCATCACTGCAGATGGTTACACGGTTGATGACATTGTCTTCTTCTGGCAAGGAAATGATTCTGCTGTCACGGGGATGGAGGTGCTAGAGCTGCCCCAGTTCACCATTATCGAGCAGAGGCTGGTCAGCAGGGAAGTGGTCTTCACCACCGGTGAGTCTCTGCTGAAGAGATGCGATGGAATGTGCAAACCTTCTGCTGATCAACATCAGTGTGCTTGTTTCTCTGATTCAGATGCTGAGGCACTAACTTAGGATCTAGGCTTCAACTTTTCCTTTGGAAAAGAGGCATCTTCTGTGCCCACCAAGTTTGCTTTTTTTTTTTTTTTTTTTTTTTTTTATGGGATCATTTTTTTTTTTCTGCTGTTGTTTTTATTTCTTAATCAAAACACCAACTGAGCTCAGAACAGAAACTCTAGAAGGTTCTCAGCCTTTCCCTTATTTTGAGGTGGTTTGCAACTGGCTCTTGAAGCTAATGTAGGTGCAATAGTAAGCAGAAGAATATATCAGCTGAAAAGCAAGTGGTCTATGAAATGATGCAAACCCAATGGCAATAAAAAGCTGTGGAGAGAATACCTTGGATGATTCAGATACTGCCAGTTGGTCAGTTGTAGGGGTTTGGATTTTGGATTTTGGTTGCTGTCTTCGCTTTGATCTGGCATGGAGTTCACTGCCAGAACAGCGTGCCACACACTTGTTAAATAGGACAATTTTTGAAATGCCATGAAATCACAGCCTGAATCTATCAGCAGTGGTGGCAGATGGTGATGTTGTTACAATAGTGCCTCGGGGGCATGCTGGGAGCAGGGTCCCATTGCAATGGCAATCTAGAGACCCACAACAAGAGGCAGTATTCCTCCAAATGAAGTTTGCAGTCTAAATAGGTAAGACCTTCAAAAAGAGGCTTGTGAAATACTGTGTTCAAACTACACAAATGGCACATAATGGTGAAAGAACATAACCTCCTTTTTCCCAGTCTACATCCTTGATCATTAAGGACTGTTGTTTTCTTGTTACTTTAGCTGCCAACCCACGATTACACCCAGTTGCAGGCTGCTGTGTTGCCTAAGGGATGGATGGAGGTGGGAAGGAGGAATGACTTGGACTTTGTTTCACAGCAATGAGAGAGGCCCTGCTTTGTCCCTGTCAAAATGACCCTGCTCCAGTGGGAGGACTGTAAAAGTACTTATTGTTGTCACTATCCCCCTTAGGTTTGCTAAAAGATTGAGAGGAAGTTGTAACAACTTGAAAAAAAAAAAACCCTACAGTTTAACTAACAGTACTCTATTTGCATACTAATTTGCCCACTCTGACCATAACCCATTTTTAGAACAACATGGGAAAAATACAATTCATATCTTCATTGCTGTTTGGAGGAAAAGCTAGCACATGAAATACTGGAAATCATCTCACTGCATCCGGATATAGGGTTAAAGTCTCCTGTGTAAGCCTGTATCAAATTGGCACATACTATAACAGCAGTTTCAGCACGGAACAGATTCTCCCATGATGTCTGACATAATAAAGTAACTTATCTAGAGTTTCCGTTATTCTTAACATTCTGAGCCAAGTGAGCAGACTCTGAAGAGCCCCCTTCCAAAAACTGTTGAGTCTGCAAAACCACACGAGGAAAAAAAAAAGAGATATTTCTCATATTCCCTGTCTCTTGAGAACATTTTCCAAATAAAATTTCAATTCCTAACCTAAGCTCTTACTATAAATACAGCCTTGCCCTCCTCTCAAACTTTGTCTCCCTTTAATATCTTATTGACAGGTTCATATTTACGCTTATCCTTGAGTTTCCGGATTAAGAGGAACATTGGTTACTTCATCCTGCAGACTTACATGCCATCTATTCTCATCACCATCTTGTCCTGGGTCTCCTTCTGGATCAATTATGATGCTTCTGCTGCACGAGTGGCACTGGGTATGTACCTTTTCATTACCCATTGATGAAGGTGGTTTTTTGAGGGACATCATCTAGAACAGCTGTAAGAAAGAAAACACCTCTTCACGAAGTAGCAACTAAACAGGCCACATAGGTCAGTCAAACTTGTCATCCCAAATGAAGGACATTTCTTCTGAGAACAAACTTCAGATTTTCAGCCAGAAGAGATACTTTTTTGGTCAGAAGTAACAGTAAAATACTCACAAATTTGAGTCTGTATTATTCGAATCAGAAGAAATTTTACCATAAATTTCTGTGGGTGCAAGTTTAAACTCCATAACAAAAGCATAAATGGTCACAGCTTCTCAGACCTGAGATGTGCCATGAGCCCACTAGTTCCTTCACTCTGGTTTGTACTTGTTTTCTTAAGAGGAGAAATCTAGGCACCTCTTGGTCAACAGGTGTGCTGTCAACAGGACCAGTTAACTGGATGACAAATGCTGAGGGTGGGTAGCCAAGGAGTAGTGAGAATGGTGAGTGAATGGCTAAAAGATGAAAAAAATAAAGTGACATTACACATTTTCATTATAGTTTAAGCCCCATACAGCTGCATGGCTGAAGACCTTCACAACCTTGGCAAATGTGGGACGGTAGTTAAAGTCCAAATTCTTCTTAAGCACATGCTCCCCTAAATAGGAATGTTTTCCTGTAAGAGAAAAAAATGAAGTCTTTTAAGCAACAGAAGGGAAGTGGGGGTGGATTGCAGATGAGGATTTTGAAGAAGGAACAGGAGAAAGGGGGGATGGCTGGCATATAAGAATGGGGCTGTGTAACATGATAGAAAGTTCAGAGGAAATAAGAGAGCCAAGGAAGGAGAAAGATTTAATCTGTGAGTGAGAAGAGGCTCAGAGGCAATGTAGCACAGGTAGAGGCTGGGTCTTACAGAAAAGGCTGGGGGTTTAAATTACTTGTAGAAGACAGAGTTTGGGAAGGCTCAGCAGAGGGATGGTTTGTACAAACATAAAATAGATGATATGGCTGTGCTTCTTGGAGAGGCTGGAGCAGAGAGACAGGGGGTAACAAGAGGAACATGGTAAATTAAAAAGGTAAGTTTCATTGACAAGAGTATAATCAGGGAGAGAAGAAAAAGAGACCATGGCAGACATTGCTGGCACAGAGAAAGTACAAGCAGAAGGGTGGATGATACCCATACGATGAGATACCCAGCTGTTGAATTTCTGCTGACATCTGGATTCAAAGGAGAAGACAGAAGAAAAATATTGTAGATCAGAATTGGAACAGCTTTCCCTAAACTATTCCTGACAGCTCTCTATCTAACTGTCCTTAAGAAGCTCCAAAGAAGGAGACTCCAACAGCCTCCTCTGAGCACTTTATCTCCAGATTTACCTGCTCATACAGTCAAAAAGCTCTCTTTGCCTCTGTCCTAAGTCTCCGTAACAATCTGTCCAGTTCTTAGTGGAGATGTGGAGAACATTCTATTCCCCCTTTCTTTGCCCCAGATTTCTGGATATTTTGACTAGTGTCTAAATATAGACAATATAATACATTGTATGGATATAAATATTCTCCCTTCTGTTTACTTTTCTGTGAACTGAAGGCTATTAGTTCTTTAAATCTTTTATCAGGAATGACACTCAAGACATGATGAGGGTGAAGGGGAAACAGGACAAGCAGAGGTCCAGGATGAACAGAGAGGTTTGAGAACCATCACTGTAGAGGTAGGGCTGAAACCAGAGAGCAAATTAAGGTCATGGAGACTAAAAAGAGCTGCCATCAGAGAGAAGAGGAGGAAGGACATTAGAAGAAAAGGAGATTAGCAAGGTAGTAAAAAAAGCAGGATGGCTGAGCTAGAGAAGTGGGAGAAAAAGACTAGGTTGAAAAGGAAAAGTTGCTGTCCCAAAAGAAACATGAGAGCTCATTGCCATCTTTCTGAAGCTGGCAGAAGACTGTCAAAGGACAGATCTGAGGCCACTCTGACAGTACAGAGAAGGGAAGAGTCTGAGATGAAACTGAAGAAGAGGACTGAAGCTGTGGGAGTAATTGTTGTGCACCAGGATCCTGGAGGCTGAGTAGATGGGGAAGAAATTGTTCAATGAGAACAAGAAATGTTTATTTAAGATGCAGGAAATATAAATAGGCCTAAAAAGAAGAGCATGAGAACCATGGAAGAAGTGTGTACAGATGATAATTGAAGTAGTGAGTGGTGAAGGTGGGAAGAGGAAGGTAAGAATTGATGGGGTCAAGGAGTAGACAGAAGCCTATGAGGCAGGCTAAAAAAAAAAAAAAAAAAAAAAAGGAGCACCATGAAGAGGGAATCATGGAGAATGGTTTGGATTGGAAGGGACCTTAAATATCATCCAGTCCCACTACCCTGCCATGTGCAGGAACACCTTCCACTAGCCCAGGTTGCCCAAAGCCCCGTCCAACCTGGCCTTGAACCCTTCCAGGGAGGGGGCAGCCACAGCTTCTCTGGGCAGCCTGTGCCAGGGCCTCACCACCCTCACAGGGAAGAATTTCTTCCTTATCTTCTGATCTAAATCTCCCCTCTTTTAATTTAAAACTGTTACCCCTTGTCCTATCACTATACTCCCTCATCAATAGTCACTCCCCACCTTTCCTGTAGGACCCCTTTAGGTACTGAGAGGCCACTCTAAGCTCTCCCCGGAGCCTTCTCTTCTCCAGCTGAACCCCCCAACTCTCTCAGCCTGTCCTCACAGCGGGGTGCTCCAGCCCCCTGAGCATCTTTGTGGCCTCCTCTGGACTCACTCCAACAGGTCCATGCCCTTCTGATGTTGGTGCCTCCAGAGCTGGACACAGCACTGCAGGGGAGCTGGACACAACACACATGGGAGCAGAGCAGAGGGGGAGAATCCCCTCCCTGTACCTGCTGCCCACACTGCTCTGGGTGCAGCCCAGGATATGAGGTTTGCACAAACCTCTTTACTCTTTCTCCTATTCATGGCATTGGAAAGACACAGCAGATTATAAATTCATGTCAAGGATACTGAGGCATTCAGTAGTGCACAGGGAAGCCTGATGAGTTCATGAAGTGGAAAAAGAGAGAAGAAGAGGTTGAGAGACTGAGAGCAAAACTGAATGTTTCCTACCACACTGAGGGAAGGAAGGACAATCAGGGAGGACTTAAAGAACCAAGGTCCAGAGGATGTTGATCCCCATCGTCCTGATGATACTTTGACATTTTCTCCCACTGTTGGGAGCTGGTTTATTTTCTGCAGCAATTTGTAATGGGCAGCTGGGCTTAGAATAATGACAATTTTTTTTCCCAGCTGCACTGCTCCCATCCCTCTTGAGGTTGTCTAGCTGGGAGGAGGGATGGGGAAGCTGAGAGTGGTGTTTCAGTAAACCATCCCACCTTGGTAACAGAGCACCTACCCTCTCCTTACAGGGGTCACCACGGTGCTTACAATGACTACCATCAACACCCATCTGCGGGAGACTCTTCCCAAGATCCCTTATGTCAAGGCTATTGATGTTTATCTCATGGGCTGCTTCGTCTTCGTGTTCCTGGCGCTCCTGGAGTATGCTTTTGTCAACTACATATTCTTCGGGCGAGGCCCCCGGCAGCAAAAGAAACAGAGTGAACGGATCAGCAAGGCCAACAATGAGCGCCACCGTTATGAGGAGAAGAGGGTGAGAGAGCAGGTTTGTCCCCTTCTTTCATTGTGGCAGGAGAATTCAAACTCTCCACTGTTCATTCAGTCCTGGGTGAGCTGTGGAGCAGCCTTTCTCCTCAACACCAGAGATGAACTCCAGTTCTTCTGTCTGGTGATTACTGGGAATTTTTTCTTCTTCCTCAGTGTGTCATCATCCTCAAGCCAGTCTCGTCAGGACCATCCTCTTGCAGAGGGTACGTGTACCCAAAAGTACCCCTGTGGCTTTTGGTCCTACTGTGTTGCAGAATCATGCTACCTCACTCAAAAATGTGCTGCAAGCACATGTGGTTAGTCCTTCAACCCCGGCATCAGTGGACAACATATTCAAATGCAGAAGTCCAGGTTCAGAGCTCACAAATGACCACAAATCAGTGGTATTGTTACACAGAAAACAGTTCAAAATCGTCCCTGATAGTGTGGCCCTGTGTACATTGTGCATGGGACATCCCCACTACCTTTCTCTCTGTCTTCCCTGTTCTAGGTTGACCCTTACGGTAACATCCTCCTCAGCACTCTGGAGATGAACAACGAGTTGCTGGCCACGGACATGATGAGCAGCGTTGGCGACTCTCGAAACTCTGTCATGTCCTTTGAAGGCTCAGGAATCCAGTTCCGCAAGCAGCTGGCCTCTCGGGATGGATTTGGTCACCACCCAACCCTGGACCGCCACGTCCCGCTGACCCACCATGCTGCAGCCCGCAACCGTGCCAACTGCCGTCTCCGCCGGCGGTCATCTAAGCTGAAGCTCAAAATCCCAGACCTGACAGACGTCAGCACCATTGACAAGTGGTCACGAATCATTTTTCCAATCACCTTTGGATTCTTCAACCTTGTTTACTGGTTGTACTATGTAAATTGATGCCTGCAGCCTCCGAGAGAGATAGGGACAGACACTCAGACAATGACAACACAGGAGTGTTGTGGTCTTTTGGGTTTGGGTTTTACTCTTTACTATCATTATCATTTATTCCTTTGATTCATTAGATTTATTCTAAGCTTACTCTTCTCTTTTCAGCACATGTAGAACCACAGAGTGTGGGGTGGGGTAAGGGAGAGAGGGTATATGGGAGGGGGTTTGGTTTCAGGGAGGGATGTGTTTGTCTTGATTTTGGTTTCCTGCTGAAGGACTTAAACCATTGTAAAAAAAACCAAAAACCACCAAAAACAGAATGAAAAAAAAAAAAAAAAGAAAAAATTACAGAAAAAAAGAAAAAAAACACACAAAAAACCCCAAAAAACAAGAAAAGTTTAAAAAAAGGGGGGGAGGGAGATTTAAAGAAATTGAGTCAAAAACTGGTGGGGGCGATAGGTTATCTTTGGCTGTGCTCACTAATGCGCTATCCTCACTTTCATTTCACTATTGAATTTCATCTTTCTCTTCTCAGTATTATTATATTTTTTTAATCTTTCTTCTGTCACTGCTCTTAACCCCTTCATGTTTATTCTTTCATGGATTCATGAGATGGTGGGTTTCATTCTCATGCTATGAGATTTCTCTTTTCTTTTTCTCCCTCTCTCTTGCTTACAAGCCTAAAAGAATCTTTTAAACTAACAAATAAAAATAATATTTATTTTGGAAGAGCTGGGAAAGGGGGAGAACAAGGCAATTATTTGGGAGGGAAGGGGCAATGTGGGGTTATGGGAGGGGGGAAGGAGGGAGCTTATCAAAAACAAAGGCACATTTGCAAGTTGCCTTTTTCCACCTTCAGGAGTTTGCAAGCTGTTTTTCCTGTATGAATGTGTGCGTGTGTGCGCAACGCATCTGTGTGTGTGTATGTGCGCATGTATGTAGATACGGATGTGTGTGTGCAAGCATGTTTTCTGGGGAGGGGAGCTGGGGAGGGGGGTTTTGTAACGTCTTTTGTAGAAAGAGAACACAGATGACATTTAACCGGCAGTGTTTTGGAGGGAATAGCAGGGTTTTGTTTGCTCATTGCAACTTTGCGAGGTTGGAGGTCAGAGTCCCAGCTTGTATTATAGAGACAGAGCTGGGCAGGTAGATTGTGCAAATATATACTTGCTGAGGAAAGAAGGCTTTGAGGATCAGAAATGGGACAGTGCTGCTGCTCACCGCTGGCATCTGATCTCTAGTAGACTAAGCTGATTAAGCCCTGAAAGGAGGGGTTGTTCCTAATCATTCCCACCCTGCATCGTTCTTACTGAGTTTGGGGAGAAAAGCAGTTGCGGGACTCTAAAAACTCAACTCTTGCCCCCCTCTACACATTCCTTGTGTCAGACAAGGGACTTCACACTCCATCCCACTGAGTGACCATAGGCTACAGCAAGGTGCAGGAAAGGGTAAATGTAATTTTTGTTGTACTTCAGAATAAAAAAAAATCCAGAATTGATAACTATCCCCTTTCCTAAGAAGTTCAGAAGCAAATGGTGGGCTGGCACCCTCTGATCTGTACTGCTTCTATCAGGCCTTGCTTTATGTCTGTTAATACATGCAGAGTGTAAAGAAAAGTACCCTGTGTCCCTTCTTGTAGAAGATGTAACTAAGGTTGCAGTAGAGTTCCATGGAGCATCATCCCACTGGAAGACAATGGTCTTCAAAGTCTGGAAGGTTGCAGTGAAAATGCTGACCTTGTCAGTGCTTGTGGAAGCCCCTAAGTCTGTAGCAGCTTCCATCCACAGGCGCTCTTGTAAAGGTACAGAAGGGTAACTTGGCCTTGGACAGCAAGGTCAACTTTTTCCAAAGGATCCAGTGACTTTCAGGAAAATCACTGAATTATTGGCCACTTTGGCAATCACTGATGATTGATAATCTCCCTTTAATATTAATAAAAGCCATGAAAATGATAAATTCACAAGTGCAAAACTTTAACCCTAGGGTCATTCTGCCATTCCTGGAGTAACGATGAGAACCTTGCTCTTACCTGATGGAGGCTTTTATATGCCAGACACACACACACACACACACACACACGCACCTCCTTGAATCAAACCATCCCTTTATTTTCCTGCTATCATTCTCTTCCTTTTTCCTTGATTCCTATTATTTGGGAGAGCAGAGTAATCCTCTGAGACCAGGGAAACTCCTGCTTTTCATATGACAGATGCATCTAATGCACATCTTTTCATTCGTTAATTTATGTCTGTACAGTGCTATGAAAATGTGAATCACTATAGGTATGAGCTAGTAACAGTGAAGTCATGGGAAGTTTTGCCTTGACTTGAATGAAGCAGGATCAGGGCTCATCAGATAATAAGTATTGTTATTTTTATATCAGTAATGTGTCTTAAGCATTTTCTGCTAACAGAATCCTACGCATAAATGTAGAGCATCCATCCTTCTCAATCACCCCCGATCTCTGTCTCCCTCTCTCATGTTCATGCATGCACACGTTTGGTCCAGGCCTCCCTGGACTCACCAAGGTTTTAGCACAATTGTTAAATCAGACTTAGATTCCCAGCTGCCCTGCAGAACAGTCTCTTGCTGGTTCCACATACAAGAGCGATGCTGTTGAAAATGGGTTTTCCCAGTATTATTGCAGTTTATGGTCTAGATGGGTCTGTATAGGAATATGAGTCTGAAGAGTGAATGGAGCCGGATGATAGGGCTTGACCTGGACTGGATACGTTTGGCCAGTGGAGAAAGTTACACTTTCTACTGGGATTCTATTTGGAAATGGCTTTTAAACGTTTTAATGGAAGTCATAAAGTTGTGTTTTATGGCATCAGCAATATAATGTAGGCGATTATATGCATGTCACATGACTGCAGTTCCCAGATAGAGGCTGCCTATCAGCAGGTTAAGTTTTTAAGGGGAGTCTAATCAGCCGATTGATGATTAAATAAAATATCTAAACACTTATCCTTTACATATGTGATTGCAATATAAAGGGTGGTCAGAACTATAGAAGGGAAAAAAAGAGGCAGCTATAAGAAGCCTATCAGGATTGGAGGGAGAACAGACATCTGTGTGGTAGGAAATTAGGAAGCTGAGGGGGTTACTCAAGAACTCCAGTAATTTGATAGCTATAGTAAAAGCCTGACAAATGTATGGTAGGAGTTAGGCACCTGAGAGCTCTCTTGGCTGGTCCAAAAGACTGGCGGGGACAGCAGCACACAGACGATACAAAACCCACCCATACTCTTTGCTGCTCGGGAGCTGAGCCCCACATGGAGGGGGGTCCTGGCCCATCCCATCCAGCTCCCTGCAGGTACAGCGCAGGGCCTCCAGCAGCTGGAGAACAGGCACAGGGGGTGCTGTGTTTAATATTTTAGGCTTCAATTAGAGTTTTAATTGAGAATTTCATAGTGACAATCCAAAAGCTTTCCAGGGAAAATGAAATGCTCAGCTGATTTTTTCACCTGCTGGGACTGGGAGCCAGACTCCTTTACTATTGCCTTGGTTCTCTGTTGGCTGGGTTCTCTTTCTTGTCAGGAGTCATCCTAGTTTCTCTCTTTGAATGTTTCTGACCTGGTATTACTAGGTCAGTTTTACTTCATAGAGTCAGTATATCCAGACATCTGGACTATTTGGTCCTACACAATAATCTTTGCCAAAGAGTGTGCAGTCAAGACTTTTCACAGTTCAGGAACTGCCTTAGAATTTCTGGTGACAGGGCAGAATGCTGGAGAACAACTGAGTGTCCTGTGAGCCGGACAAGTAATAGAAAATGTGTTCCCATACAGGGGTAAGGGAAGAATGCTAAAGACCTTTAGAAATGCCCTCCTCCAGAACCAAGGTGGCACCTCCATTTTCCCCCTCCATAGCTGTTTGCATCCACCCCTAAGAAAGGCAACAAACCCATGTTGTGTTTTGAGGTCCAGTGATCCAGAAAGGAGATAGTGGAGAAAAAAAAAGACATTTTAATCATACTCAAGGCCCAGAGGTTTCAAGCCATTACAAGCATGAGGAAAGGAAAGGCATGAACCTCTCATGCAGTGGGTACGAATCTCGTGTTATTGGAAAGGTGGAGAGGATTTCCACACTGCAGCTTGTGTGCCTGCTGCTGTCCACCTTTCACAAAGGGAGAGCAGTGGGGAAAGGAGAAGGAAAGAGTGTAAGTGGAGTTCAAAAGTGGAGCTTCTTCACTTTCACTTCAGTGGTCCAGGGGGGCAATTCTGATCGGGACTTGTTTGCAGCTTGGGGCAGGATTGCTTCTTGCTGGGTCATGTTTTTTAGCAGAGACTCTAACACGAGCATGAGAGATGCTCCAGGCTGCCTGAGGGATCTGGACTGGGGGAGATTGTTTTGCACCTTTCCCATGCATAACAGCCTAAGGCAGGTATGTGGAGGAGAAGAAGGAGGAGGAGAAATAGAAATGAAATCTCTCTCAGGATATACATGGCCAATGCAACTCTATCGCTTCATTTTCTGATACTGTATAGTGCTGTCACTCAGGGACCTTCAGGAACTAGGACCTTGGGACTGTAATCCTACCTGTCCCCCTCCTATGCCCGCTTCACCTTGAGTATCAAGAATTGAAAAGAGAATGAGAGAAAGAGCAAAAGAGGAAAATAAGAGCCCTGGTAGCAAACCCCTGCTATTCCATGGGTGAAAGCAAAGCATTGGTTACTAAGGTAAAAGGAAAATGTGTACGTTTATATTCATGTCTTCAAGCATAAACCAGCCCGTAGTGTATATAGGATAAGTTCACAGTGCATGAAACAAACAGGACTGTAGGTCTTAACTGGCATCCAGCTTTCTTGCATGCACATCTGACACCACGCCAGCAGCTTATGTCTTGCAAATAAGTAGGGAACCTGCCAAGGCTTGACACTTCCTCTGTCCAATGGACAGCACATCCACTTCCCAGAAACAGAGCCATGTGGGAACTGATCCGGCCAGTCTGTTTGACCAGATCTGCTCCAGAGGCTCTGGCAGGAGGAGATAAGGGGCGGTGGAGAGAGCTGGTTTTGTTTTCTTTTTTGTGGGGAAGAGGAAGGGGTTTTATATCCTGAGCTTCTATCAGGCAGAAGAGAAGCCTCTGGAGCTGCAGACTAAAAGACAGTGGCTTTAGGGAAGATGGAAGAAATCCTAGTGTAGAGGATGCGATGAGGAAGAGGTTGTTGGTGGGAGAGAGCTGTAACTCCAGAAGCAGAGCAAATAGGAGAGAGGTAGTGAAAATATATGTGCAATACAATAGGTTTGAAGGGACTAGAGCACTGAAAACTGGGGACCTCCCTGAGTCCAGACAGGCTGGGCCACTGCGTCCAGACACGCTGGGTGCAGCTGCAGGCAGCACTCAAGGAAACCCAGCTGTGGGAGCAGTCCCTGGTGGGCAGAGACCGCAGTCTCTGGGAGACGGTGAGGTCAGGAATGAGGGAAATAGAGGGAGACTCATGGTGCAGTGCCATCAGTATGAGCTCTGTCCCTTTTGGCAGGGACAATCATTTGCATCTGGACAATGTTGCAGGAGCTGGGCTGGGATGCACAGGGAAGCGACTGCCGTACCAAGCTGGGGCAACAGCTGAGCTCTACCCTGGTGTCAGAGATCAGAGCCAACTGGGCAAGAAACGCCATGTCTGTTACCAAATGCTTTCTTGGAGATGAGACTGGGCTTACCAAACAGGGTGGGGTGTCCTTACAGTAGACATGGAAAATAGGTTGGGGGCATGGGTTGGATGAGAGATATGAAACCTATGTGTTGGAAGCAGGACCTAACACAGATGCTGGGAGGGAGGGAGGGAGGGAGG